>NC_057940.1:28769610-29069610 GCF_018555375.3 Anguilla rostrata | reverse complement strand
CGCAGGCAAAGACTGGGCCGTTCAAGGGTTCCTCCGAACCATACTTCATTAAAATAATTAAAACTTCTTCAGGAGACGGGCGCACAGTGACAACTGGTACACCCAGCTGCGAACCCCATTCTCCATTGTAGATGGTTACAGTACATCTGCCATATTTTATGCCTGACTAACAGTACAGCAGTGTTAGCAACGGCCTCGCCCTTGGACATGTCCATACCCAACTCGGGTCACAGAGATGAGAGGGAACCCTGCTCCCCCTCTATCTCTTCCCCTGAAGAGGTGGCCCTTTGAGTTTACTGGCTCTCTAGGCTTGACTCCTATGTTCGCTGATTGAAGGACCCTGCTGTCAGGATCAAGCTGGCACTTTCAGGCCCAAGCAAAGATGTGCAAGTAAGGCTTTACGCAATCAAGACTGATTACAAGAGACGTACCAGCCTTTTCAAGCAGCACCTCTTTAATCTAGAAAACACATCGCTTGTGCCAGCTTCTCTCTCTTTCTCTCTGACATTTCCAAAACACAAACATTTTAAAGCACACTTTGACCCTTTTACTAGACCGACTCTTTTCTAAGTCCATCCTCGTCCATGGCATGCTATAAACAAAGCGATGTTTCAGCGATTGACCTGACAAAGTAAATCCCTGCTTTGCTGCCTGATTTGTAGTGAAAGTTCTGGCACAGAAACAAAGAAAAATATGAATCATTCCTGCGGTCATTGGTAGACTGGCAAACAACTTAGGCTGTTACAGGCCTTATTTAACCCACAGAGAAATCCCACTGTCTGTCAGAGCAGCAGAGGACTGTGCATCGCCATCAGCACAGCAACTGACATATTTAAATATCTATACATATACATATCTATACATAAATATCTAGATACATATCTATCTGTGCTCCATTACACCCGATGTGTCACTGTTTTTCTGCCAATAAAGACTGAAGAAGAGAGACCCAGACAGACAAGAGTCACAGAAAGAGGGAACTGAGAAAGGGTGGAAACTGGGTGAGGAAAGGAGAGGTGGAGAGAGAAAGAACAGGTGAACTAGAGTATGGAGAAAGGGAGTCAGAGTGAGGGGTTTAAGAGAGACAGATGAAGGAGCAGTTAAGCGGCAGCCAGAGGAGAGGGAGAGGGAGAGAGAGAGAGAGAGAGAGAGAGAGAGAGAGGCTGAGTGAGACAGAGAGCTGCACTGTTTTACCTGAGCGAATTCCTTTCTTCTGAAATCAGTGGAAAGATGCACAAACTCCGACGGACTTGGCCCTAGATGAAGAGAAGCTCCTATCCCCCCTCCCCACCCCACTTCTACTCTCACTTAATCTCTGCAGTTGATGGTACAGCAGTCTGGGTGTCAGCCAATCAGCAGAGTTAATGAACCAAAAACTCCCATCTGAATAGAAAAACAAACTGAAGAAAGATAATGAACAAGCTAACATCAACACCTCGTATCACCTGAGAGGCTCGGCCAAAGCAATCATCCTCACCAATCAATTAATCTACTGCTGCATGGAGGGGATGTCAGAATAAGCATATATATTTGCTTGTGATCTACAGTTTATGTGACAATCCACACTTCTCAGGGGGCTGTAAATATCCTTACAATTTATGTTACAATGTTCTCTGTCTGTCCTTTTCACAGAAAATCACATTCAGTTCTCAGACTTGGGCACCTAGTCTGGGCAGATGGTACAAAAAATCCATACTTCATTCCAGGGCTAAGCGTAGCACAGCAGGTTATATGCATAGGCCCCATGCACCCTTAATAATCCCTTAATGTGTTTTAAGCGTGAACAAATGCAATAGTTAATCTTATTCAAAATTACAGGAGTAAATAAGGGAATATAATGATAGCAAATCCTTTCTTTTCTTTTTCAAGAATGAGGATAATTTCAGTCAGAACAGAGTAGTTTGAAATTAAATATAATATACAACAGCATTCCCCATTTGAAACTGAAAAGAACGAGAAGCAGAAATAAATGGTAATACAAAAATCATTCAACACTAAACTTTGTTGTCTAATGACATTCTAGTGCCATCTAGTGGCTATGTGATCTCATGCTCTCCCAATTACTGGCATTTTTTGAAAATGGCACTCAATGAAAATGTCACACTAAAAGTTATCCATGGCGATATTACTGTAATGCCTGCCATTTACTCTCATTTCTGTGCCAAGACAACCATCTATTAATACAATTTTCTGTTCATTTCCATGGTTAACACAATAAATCTGTTCAAATCATTAAAGTAGACATTGTACACTGAATTTTAAGATGTGGTTCAGACAATAAACTCAACTAAAAAAGAAGAAAACAGAAAAGAAATAAAACCTAAGTGTGAATCTAAGTGCATTTACAATGGCCCTGATAATGGATAGACCAAACACTTTGGTGATTCATATTTAGGCCTAACCTCCAGCTTAAAGCAGGATTCCAGTTCAGCTAGTCATTAACATAATTAACCCACTTGTGTGAGCTGCCATACCATGGCTTTCTGCTTTGTGCAGTGACTAAATATAGGTCAGCTTCGTCAGCAAGGGCATTAATAATGTCAACGGCTCCTAGAGGACCCTCCCCTTCTGTGCCCCGCGTCGTCTCAGATGTTCTTGTAGGCTGGACTTGGAAGAAGAGGGGGAGCGTTTGGGAGGCATTGACGGGGTACAGGGTGAGAGACAGGCCACAAACAACTGAGGGTCCTGTTTCCCCCACTGTTTATTAATAAACCAAAACAGATTGACTGTTACCTTGGAGACAGCAGCAGGGAGAGTTGTGAGAAGAGGGAGTTATCTCCTCACCGGCATAGTGGTTTCGGGTATAGTCTAAGGAGAGAGGAGAACAGGAAGAGCAGGAGCTGACGTCTCATCCACTGGGTAAGTGTATGAAAAAAGTTCTGAGTATTGAAGTTTTGGGGGAAACTCTGCGTTCTTTGAGATTCAGAGCATTACGTCACAGTTTTTAAACAGCAGTAAATTGGTTCTCACTAAGAGCAAAGGCTGCACATGTAAATAATGCTTTAAGTTTCGTGTGTAAATGTTTTAACATTTTTAACAGATACGACATCAGTTTTCCATTGTTTATTTGTCGATAGTGGTTAAATGTGAACCGAAGATAACTTTTCGCACGTTTAACGTCCTGATTTTAGCCAGCTGTTCAGGGATTGTTTCGGAGGTCACAGTCCACATGAAAATATGACAGTTTCCTCATTAAGACATAAGGGAAGTGAACCGTGCTTAGTAAAGCAGTTACACAGGATCCAGAAGGACTGCACAATAACGGACAATTCAGTTTAAGACGACGTAGTGGCGCTGGAATGTACCCGTCAAACGCGTCAGTTCCACAGCAGCTGCTGCCTCTGCGACCCACCATTACATCCCAGATGATAACTGCCAATGCCAGTCGCTCAAATGTATCGTGTTTCTGGGTCTGAAAGCAATCAAAACAGATACGATTTCAAGTCCAACACCTACACCATGTTTAATCTGCAACCAACATATAATTCATTCATTTTAATCTGCCTGCACTGATACTATACATAGAGCAAACCCAGCTGGCCCTACCTTAGTGCAGACGTCACCGCTGCTTTGTTCACAAGTCTCTTCGTCTCGCTGCCTGTGTAGGGCAACTTGGCAAGATGCCTGCAACAGTTGCTCATGAATACTTATCATTCTTTCCTTTTTTTCTGGGCTGTCCCTTCCACTGCTCAGGGTGTATACTATGGGATCCGGGATGAGAGTCCCAGTGAGGCCAATGTGAATGACCCGGTTAGGCTGGCTGTGATTTTAAAATAAAACCCGCCTTCCCTCCATGCCCCTCAGACAGGTCATGGATAGCGATGAGGCTAGGCTCAACGTTGACCCTCCGGACGAGGCCCTGCAGGAAGAGGAGGTGCAGCTGTGTATTGAGGAGGCGGACCTCTTCGAGGACTGCATGGAGGAGTTCAGGGCCCACTTTGAAGAGTGCATGGACAGGCTGGGGGCCCAGTTCAGAGGGAGCGAGGATGAAACGGGGGACAGGTTTGAGGACTGCGCAGAGGACGTGGCGACCCAGTCCACGGGCGGCGTGGACGAGATAGCTGCGCAGATCGAGCAGTGCATGGCGGAGCTGGGGATCCAGCTGGAGGGGTGCGCGGAAGGTTCTGGGCCCCGGTTCCAGGGCCTCACAGAGCAGGCCAGGGACGACGTGGAGGACGCTTTGGTCCGGGCGCAATGTGCGGATCTGTGGGGCCCGCGGCCGGGTGAAGACATGGAGGACCTGGAGAGCCTGCTAAAGAGGCGCGTGGAGGAGGTGCGGGAGCTCTGCGAGGGGGGTGTGATGGAGCTGGGCGCTCGGTTCGCGGAGAGCATCGTGGAAGTGGCGCAACTGGAGCAGCGTCGAAACCAGCTGGTGGAGGAGCTCCTGCAGCTGGAGGAGCCCATGGCCCAGGCCGTGCAGGCCCTGCGGGCGGAGCAGGGGGAGCTCCGCAGGCTGCTCGCTCAGGCGGAGCTGGAGAGGTGGAGCCTGCAGGAGGAGAGGCGGCTGGTGAAGAGGCAGCTGTTCGCCGTGGCCAGGGACTGCACCCTGAGCCGGGTTGCCCTGGAGACGCAGCAGCACGAGGTGGAGCAGTTCACTATCTTACAGGTACTGAGAGCCGCCTCGCCTGGTTTTCACAACCTGTGGCTCACACACATCAGGCAGCTTGTCTGTGAGCGAATATGCTACATCAGAGATGTGCAAAATAGTCAAAATGAAGGTGTATCATAGCAACACAAGGAAAGGGTTTCACATTCATGAAGCATACCAGTAACACATGAGCTCAGGTACACGGTATTTACAGGTGGAGTAGTCTGTAACTACACTACATGGCCAAAAGTATGTGGAGTGTGGACACTCCTAATTAGTGGGAACGGCTACTTCAGCCACATCCATTGCTAACAGGTGTATAAAATCAAGCGTACAGCCATGCAATCTCTATAGACAAACATTGGGGGTCGTACTGAAGAGCTCAGTGACTTTTAACGTGGGATGTCATAGGATGCCACCTTTCCAGCAAGTCAGTTGGTCAAATTTCAGCCCTGCTAGAGCTGCCCCAGTCAATGTCTAGGAGCAACAACAGCTCAGCTGCAAAGCGGTACCCCACACAAGCCCTCCAAATGGGACCGACGAGGGCTGAAGAGGAGAAATAATGAGAGGGTGGAGGAGGAATAATGGTCTGGGGCTGTTTTTTTATGGTTTGGGCTAGGCCCTTTAGTTCCAGTGAAGGGAAAGCTTAATGCCACAGCATGCAATGACATTCTATGGAATTCTGTGCTTCCAAATATGTGGCAACAGTTTGGGGAAGGCCCCTTCCTGTTTCAGCATGACAATGCCCCCGTGCAGAAAGCGAGGTCCATAAAGAAATGGTTTGCCGAGTATGGTGGGGAAGAACTTGACTGGCCTGCACAGAGCAGTGAACTGAACCCCATCAAACACCTTTGGGATCAAGTGGAACGCCAACTGCAAGCCAGGCCTTATCAGTCAACATCAGTGCTCGACCTCACTAATGCTCTTGTGGCTGAATTGAAGCAAATCCCCACAGCCATGTTCCAAAATCTAGTGGAAAGCCTTCCCAGAAAAGTGGAGGCTATTATGGCAATAAAAGGGCAGACCAACTCCATATTAAAGCCCATGGATTTGGAATGAGATGTTTAACAAGCACATATGGGTGTGATGTTTGGGTGTCCCCATACTTTTGGCCATGTAGTGTATGAGATGCAAAACAGGCATTATGTGTACTATAGTTCATATGCATTACATTTATTCATTACTGCATTGGCAGCATGTAGGTACACACACATCCTGGTTTTCATTCACACTGCAAGCTGAAATACAGCAGCACAGGGGAAAGGGCAGCAATGCCTTTCAGATTTGAATGAGTGGCAGATTTCATCAAAAGTGATGATTTCCCCCCTATTCTTACGCAACATGTCATTTCAGTAATGTCCAGGATATGATGTGGTGTAACTACCAAAAATACCTTACATGAGGTTCCTGTCCTTCATCAGGTCAGTCAGAGTTCCTTGGGTTACCATGACATCAGTTCCTCCTAAAGACATGGCAGGAGTCTCATTAGAAATATACGTCTCTGTCCCAGTTGTCAGAGATAAACCTCTCTGAGTTAAACCTATGATTCTCTCCAACTCTCTTATGAGTGGGAACAGAGTCAGGTTTTCATTCCCCCTGTGCTCTCTCTCTCTGTGACTCCCACAGCAAGCTCCAGGGCCACGGCCTTTACTCTGTAGTCCCTGTGACTCCCAGGAGGAGCTCCAGGGTCAGGGCCTTATTTACTCTGTAGTCCCTGTGACTCCCAGGAGGAGCTCCAGGGTCAGGGCCTTATTTACTCTGTAGTCCCTGTGACTCCCAGGAGGAGCTCCAGGGTCAGGGCCTTATTTACTCTGTAGTCCCTGTGACTCCCAGGATGAGCTCCAGGGTCAGGACCTTATTTACTCTGTAGTCCCTGTGACTCCTTGTAGGAGCTCCAGGGTCAGGGCCTTATTTACTCTGTAGTCCCTGTGACTCCCAGGATGAGCTCCAGGGTCAGGGCCTTATTTACTCTGTAGTCTCTGTGACTCCCAGGATGAGCTCCAGGGTCAGGGCCTTATCTACCAGGTACATTCTCTCACTCTCTCAGGGTGAGCTTGAGGGTCAGGTTCAGCTGCTCACAGAGGAGATGGCCCAGCTGAGGGAGGCTCAGCAGAACCGCCTGAACACCCTGAGGAGCCAGCTGGACAGCCTGAGCCTGGCGCGGGCTCAGGGAGACCAGTCCCAGGACCGGCAGCCCCCCTGGGACCTGAGCAACTACCTGCAGGACGGGATGAAGGCCCTGGAGGAGCAGTACGAGCCCCGGCTGCAGGCCTTGCAGAAAAGGAAGCAGGCCGCCACCGACGCCCTGCTGGGGACCAGGGCCGAGACACAGGAGCTGAGGGCCCGCCTGGGGCCCCTCAGAGAGGAGGCGCAGAGACTGGAGCACCAGAGGACACACCTGGAGGAGAAGATCGCCCTGATGCGGCAGGAAAGGGAGGGGAAAGTTGCGCAGTACAGGGTAGGACCTGCAGCCGCTGTTGGGGGGTTAGCCATCAGAAAATACATACTATGGGAGGGGCACGGACAGGGGAGAACACACAAGCAGAATTGGCATCAGAGTAAAGCAGGGCAGTGTATTTTGTCCAAGGAGCACATATCCAATTTTTCACTCCAAGTTCAAAAATTCAGGAGCACGCTAATGCATCCCAATTAGGTTTGCTCCTAAATTATTTTTCCAGTTTGCATCATTTTTCAGGAGCAAGTACTCCAAAAACAGGTGCACTGTAGAACCCTGTAAAGTTAACTAATAAGGTCAATTGTGTGGGGTACTGACCAGGTTAAATTCAGGAGGTTGAAGTGGGAAGTGAGGGTAACTTCTGGACTGTTATAAAGAATTAACAGAAACCACTCACATTAGCTTAACCCAATTACGCTTCAGCTCAGAGATGGCTGGACCTTCTTAATTATTTTCGGGTGAGCAGAATTTCTGGTTCCTTCAATAATGGCAAAGCATCCCCATACCTGGATGACTTCTTGCTGCACCTTTGAAAAATTTAGGCAGGCCAGCTACTCCTGGGAAGATTCACCACTATTTTAATTGTTCTCCATTTGAAGATAATAGCTCTCACTGTGGTTCGGTGGAGTCCTAGAGCCTTAGAAATGGCTTTGTAACCCTTTACAGACTGATATATTTCAACTTTATTTCCTCACCTCTTCTGGAACATTCTTTGATCATGGTGTACTTCGTGGTGACTACTTCACTGATAGTAAGGTTCAATATGAGTGAGCTTTAGATTCAACAGGGCTGGATGCAATCAAGCTGTATTTAATTAGTTGAATCTAATTTTAAATTAAATTTGGTTTAATGGTTGATTGAGAAACTAAGGGCACAATAACTTTTTCACAGGGGTGATATGAGTGTTTGATAATTTCACTAATTCAATGAAAAAAGTTATTGAAAAAGTTTCCCTTTGTCTGATATTTACATTTTGTCCAAAGATCTGAAACCATTCAGTGTGACAAATATGCAATAACAGAGCAAATGAGGAAGAGGGCAAATACTTTTTCAAGCCGCTGTAAGAACTGACAGGAAGTGCAGAACAGGTGAAAACATGAGTAGACTCATTTAAAAGGAGATTAACATGGGTCAGAGGCTTGCAAAACAGCACATTCATGAGAGTTCCTCCAGACACTGAAATGTTGTGTAAAACAAACAAGAGGAGGAAACCCTTTGGCCTGAATTCAATCAATATTTTTTTAGAGTGGGTAAAAGGCTATATTACTCAGGGCACAATTTTTCAGTACTGAATGCTGAGTATTCTAAAAATAAGAGCTAGTCAAGCATTAAGAACACATATTGATTGAGCAATAGAGCTTTAAACTAACTTTAGTCAGAACTGCTCCTTTAAGACAACTTATTTTCCCATCAGGACACCGTAGACTCACTGGAGGAGAGCAGCAGAGAACTCAAGACAGAACTCCAGATTCAGAGGAAGAAAAACAAGGAAATCCAAACCTTGAAGGACAGCCTCATAAAAGAACTGGATCTTTTCCGGTGAGATGTGCTCTACCGTTCAACTATACAATCCTCACACCCCACACCACCCAAAATGGTTCTTCACTGTGTTCTAGAACAAACCTCCAGTAGTTCACTTCAGTGCAGTTAAAGAGCTTATCCAACTGGAGCCTGGAATTAATTTAATTTTTTCTGGAAAATGTATTTTTGGACCCTCAGGGATAGCGTTTGTTTTGACTTAAAAGTTAGGCTGTAAATGTTTATGCAGGACGGAGTGTGGCGCAGTGGGTAAGGAACTGCGCTTGTAACCGAAAGGTCGCAGGTTCGAATCCCGGGTAAGGACACTGCCGTTGTACCCTTGAGCAAGGTACTTAACCTGCATTGCTTCAGTATATATCCAGCTGTATAAATGGATACAATGTAAAGTACTACGTAAAAGTTGTGTAAGTCGCTCTGGATAAGAGCGTCTGCTAAATGCCTATAATGTAATGTAATGTAATGTAATGTTTAGTGCGTGCAAACTTTCACTTGGCTTTTCATTTTCACAGAACCCAATATTTAACAGTACTCCTACTCACTCTTGGCTCTGTTGCTGGGTCTGCCACACTGCTTTACGTCTTACTTTACTGTATCAGCAGCACACTGAAAGGCCTCTTATTGGCAACTGTCCAAATTCCATTAAGACTAATCACCAGTGTCCCAAGATGCTAAAATTAAGATTCATCCACTTTTCAGGGGCACGACTGAACTCCAAGGAATGCTTGACCTCCCCTCCCAGGGAACGTGACCGAAGCAGTCTCTACAAAGAGGCCATTTTGCCGAAAATAACCTGTTTCTCTTCTGTTCGCGAACTGTAAAAATGCAGAACGGCTTCAGCTGCTTTCATAATCCTCCACTATAGGACAAGCAGCCAGAGGGGCGTGTGTGGAGTGATCAGCACGCACAACCAAAAATAGAGGGGGGGGGGAAAAAGAAAAGAAAAAAAAACATGTTTATTATTTGAATGCATTTTATACAACTGGTTTTTAAGGGAAATGGGAGGTCTAACAAAGAAATCACATGAATATCACAACACTGAGAAACAAACAAGAAGGACCCTTACAGATAATGAAGCTGAAAAAAGTTCACTAATGGACAATTCTGAAAATACAGATCCCACCTGGGAGACTTAAAAACCCCTCATTTATGCAGGGAGAGAAACAGCCATTTTAGCTTATGCGTTTGCAAGAGAAAGGAGATTCTTTGCTTATCAGGAACTTGGCAATTGCTGATTTTATGAGTCTTCCTTTTAAAATACAGTTTTTCTCTTCAGTGTATGCCGTTTTTCATAGAAAAAAAAAATCAATGTGTGGGTGTTAAGAGCTCTACTTGTCCTTCAGTGACACGGCCAAGAAAACAAGCTGCAGTTCATCTATTAATACTGGGATCCATTTGCTCGAATGAGCAAAGTAATGCCTTGATCCTTAATTAACCACAAAGCTTAAATATCAAACAGCCCTAAGAGAAAAGGAGCTTACACTGGTCTCTAACAACAGTACGCACATGTTTTCCATTTCTCTCAAACATCAAGAGCAAGTGACTGAGTTCTTTATTAATTAAAAAAATATGTTTTTATATTCTAGTAGAAAACTGTTGGAGGGGGGAGGGGGCTCTACCAATAAATTATTCTTTCACTTTGTAAATGCGCCTGCCCCTGTGGCATTTCTGCGAGTGGGAATGCGCTGACTGCTGCAGAGTGTGTGTGGAAGGAAACGGTCTGGTGGGTGGGTGGGGTGGGGTGGGGCGGGGCGGGGCGGGGGCGGGGGCGGGGGGTGCGGCTCGCTCGGCCGTTCAGCCCTGGACCTCCGCGTCCGCGGCCCCCTCGGGGTCTTCATCGTTGTAGATGTTCTCCGCCTGGAAAATCAGCGAGAGGCGCGTCAGTCACCCGCCCGGGCGGGACGTGCCGACAGCCCGAGGGCTCCGAGGATTAACGGGGCAGACGGAACGCTCGAGAACGTTCTGGAAGGCGCTGGCGGCCGCTCTGCGGAGAGCTGGGGCTCGAGTGTTATTGCGGCTCCCGGTGCTCCCGGGAGCTCCAGCTCCAGAAAGACTGCTGTGAGCAGCTGTGACTCACTGGCTGTGAAAGCGCTGATCTCAATGGACTGGGCTCAGCTGTCAATGGGACCGCATCGGTATTTCAAATGTGGAAAACGTTAAAGGTAAAACAACCGCCTTGCTTAATAAACCAATACAGCTTTTTCAATGACAAAGATCATAGATATGATAGAGTAGAATGGCCAGAAATCTTTTTTTTTTTTTTTAAGGAGATGACAAAACTTTGCAGGAACAGCTTTAATGTGCAGAGAACAAGAGACTGAATTCAGAATTAGAGTATACTTCCCTACAAAACAAATGCATTTTTCCTGTTCCCTGTACAAACCATGCTAAAGGCTAGAGATAAACATACTTCTTCAATGATAAAATACTATTATCTGTTTGCTAACTATCAGCGGATTGCATGAGCACACTTGCAGTCACCTGTAGTGTGTGCCCCTATCTGTGTGTGTGTGTGTGTGTGTGTGTGTGTGCACGCACTCACCATCTGCCACACTTGCATGATGTTGTCCTCGGACACGGAGCAGATGACCCACGGCTCATTGGGGTTCCAGGAGAAGTCTGAGATCTTGGCTGTGTGTCCACCGTGGATAAACTGTGGAGGGGACAAACAGCACAGGGGCATCAGCTGCTTCTGCACTTTTCAAACAAGTTGTATAACCATACAACTGGCTCACTGGCCATCTCGAGTCAGAGTGCAAAACCTCAACATGCTGAGCCTACAGCCGCACAACCGAAAGCGTAAATAAGCAGGCCTCGCCTCTCCACAAGCACCGAATCGCTGGTGAAGTCTTGTGGAAGTGAGAACAACGTGTCAACCGGCTGTGGCCCTTAAGACACGCGGTGCAGCCGCTGGCGCACTGGACTCTGTCGGGGGAAGGCGCCCGCGCGCACCGAGCGGTAAACTGTCCGCCAGCTGCGCTGCTTCACCTGGACAGCTCCGCTAAACAATCAGGTGACAGAACGGCTCAGAGCGGGGGGGGGGGGGGGGGGGGGGGGGGGGCGCATTAGAGAGACCGCAGAAATAGCGTGCCGAGCGGACACCCCAGATCTGCTTTCAGCCCTCCTGGCGGCTGCTCGTGTTTTGACGCCCGCGGGACCTGCTGCTGCCAAGGAGGAGGGGAGGGGGGTGGGGGGGTTTTACAGGGGCGCAGAAACTCACCAGGAGCTCGGGGGGGCCGTCTTCAGCGTCCTCGGGCGACTGCTCCTCCCCGATTTTACTGCATAGAGAGGGGACAAACTGATCACAAGGTCCGAGACAGCAGGATTCACAAAACCACACCCTCCCAGCCCCACCTAATCATTCCAGCTCATATTCCCCAAGACAGGAGCCCACTGTAGTCCTGACCTTCCTGTCCATTTTACACAGAGGCACAGAGCAGTGAGCATTTCTACTGGAAAAGGTTCAAACAGACTTCCCATCGCCCCCTCCAGCACAGGACACGTTCTGTGCACTCTTCATTTCAAGCACAACTTCACGTGCTGGCTGATTACAATCCGCTGATGCAAGAGAACCCTAAGAACGGCAACGTTTCCACAGCGACGGACAGTAAACTATTAATACCTGAGGTCCCAGACGTTGAGTCGCCGGTCTGTCCCGCTGGAGGCCAGGATAGTTTCATTATGGGGCGACCACTGCACCTGCAGGGGGGGACAGGACAGGATTTCAAAGGACAGCATGTACTTACACTGTTTTTACCCCACTCATCTGTAACTATCTTTGTCCCTGATCTCTCCCTCACAATTACCCCTGTTTTTTTTCTTAAGGTGATTGATTTGTTACATCTACTACCATATGATGCTACAGATAGGAGATTGTGTCCAGATTGGTTGCAGGTTTGAATCGTGGGTTGGGCACTGGCATTTAACCATTGCTTCATTATATATCCAGCTACAGAAATGGGCCATGTACAAAAATGAACCCTAGATGACAGAAAAAGCATTTTGTGCTCCTGAAATACCTTTAGAAGTTGTATTCCTACATAGACTGACCTGGAAGATCTCATCTTTGTGGGATTCAAAAGAGTGCAGCTTCAGTTTTAAGTTCCTTAGGTCCCAAAGTGCCACAGTCTGGATGAAGAAATAAACAGAGGTCAGGGTCACACACAAATATGCCATCTGTGGTCAGTTAGGAGGAACTGTTAGCAATCACACTTCACAACAACAGGGGAAAAACACAACTGGGGCAGGAAATGTCAACTTGAACATCACATACAGCTTAATCAAGTCTCAGTCTAGACTGAAGTATGACAGCAGTAAGGTATAATCTAGGGAATTTTAAAAGGTCAGGGAAGGGTAACAAAAACAGGCCCATTAAATCCATGCTCCCCAAACACCAAATGCCAATATGGCGACTGCATTCCCCCACCGCACACTCACTTTGTCCGCTGAGCCGGTGGCCAGGATGAACTCGCTGTAGGGGTTGAATGACAGGCAGTTGACCTCAGCGGTGTGGGCATCCACTGCGTGGCTGGGCTTGGACGTGTTGTTTGACCGTGTATCCCAGCTACGGTCAAAACAAAGGGGTTCCACCGGTCAAACTATTTCTCAGTCCTCATACACTGGATTAAGGGAGCTAAAGGTGATGTTCCCCGCTTCTAACCTTACCATCACGTTCCAGTACAACCAAAATGAATTAAAAACCCATTCGTCAGTACAGCCACTTTCTGTGTGTGTCATTGTGATGTTGTGTCTGTTTTAACGTGGAGCACATTTGCATTTCCATGCTGCTTTCATAGCCAGGTCTCCACTGAAAACAAGACTCTCCCTTCAATGGGCTTCCTAGTTAAACACACACAATTCCTCCATAACACCCTAAAAGGTAGCAGCATGTTCAAAACCTAAAATGCAACCGGTTTTAACGGTATACCTGGCGAATCCTCATTTTTACTTTCCGCGGTAATATCATATCGTCACATCCTTAATGACGCATCTTAAAGGATCCCAGCGAAGCGGGTCTATTCTGCGAGTCTAGGCCGACAGGCGGTGGGAGGCGGCCTTACATCATGAGCTTCTGGTCGTCGGCCACCGATCCGAACAGCGACTCGTGCAGCAGGTGCCAGGAGACGTCTTCCACCACCGCGGTGTGCCCGGTGAAGATGGTCTTGGCGTCCACCACCTTCCCCTCCTTGGGTACCGTGCTGATGTCCCACAAGCAGATGGTCTGGGAGACAAAGGTTGAAAGGGTTGCAGAGAGCCAAACTCTAGTCTGCTTGCCTCGGCGGCTTGGAGGGGTGGAAACTTATGCAGGGGAAAACAAGCAGCACAACAGTGGGAGAGGGGCAAAATGTTCCATAATCAAATACGAGACTTCTGACTTCCGTTTGGCAACCGCAGGATTACTGCTACAGCTCACAGCAGCAAACATTTACACAAACGTAGCTTTGGGTCGGGTCCTCTCATTGCTTCCACTGTTCAGTTTTCGGCTGCGCGGGTTCGATCGCACTCATAAACAGTGGTGGGCGTGGCCTTACGTGGTCGTCGGAGGCGCTGAGGAGGCAGCCGCTCAGGTTGGGGTTCCAGGACAGGCCGTAGCCCTCTTTCTGGTGCCCCCTCAAGCGCAGGTCGGGGGTGCACTCCCCAGAGGGATCTGGGAGAGACAGCAAACCGTTTGAGTCCAGCCCCTTTCCACACAGCCAGCTTCAGCATAACAGTGTTATTGATACAATATATAAGAGTGACATGCCACACTGTACAAAATGTAAACATCTTACTTTCTGAAGCATTTCGATATGGCAGCATGTGGGAGACGATTATCAGTGAACAGACAGGTTGAGCATGACAGAGCTTGGTCAAATTACAAATGAAATTGGTGAAATTACAAATGATACTGTACACATCTCAAAGGCCTTTATGAAATTCTGGGGCTAAAAAAACAAACTTCACCCCCGTGTACGTAAGGGCGTACCTGGCTTGGAGGGGTGCTTGGTGTAGTCGAAGACCAGCACGTCGCTGGTTGGCGTCTTGGTGGCGATGATGCAGGGGTTCTGGGGCATGTAGCGTGCCCGGTTCACCTCCCCCTCGTGGTTGATCTTGATCTCGATCTCAATCTTTCCACTTACCGAACCAAATCCGCCAAACTCTGCAGGCACACGAGCCAGCGTCACAGAGGAGACACAGTTCACTCTCACAGAGCCAGCGTCACAGAGGAGACACAGTTCACTCTCACAGAGCCAGCGTCACAGAGGAGACACAGTTCACTCTCACAGAGCCAGCGTCACAGAGGAGACACAGTTCACTCTCACAGAGCCAGCGTCACAGAGGAGACACAGTTCACTCTCACAGAGCCAGCGTCACAGAGGAGACACAGTTCACTCTCACAGAGCCAGCGTCACAGAGGAGACACAGTTCACTCTCACAGAGCCAGCGTCACAGAGGAGACACAGTGCACTCTCACAGAGCCAGCTCACGAGGAGACACAGTTCACTCTCACAGAGCCAGCGTCACAGAGGAGACACAGTTCACTCTCACAGAGCCAGCGTCACAGAGGAGACACAGTTCACTCTCACAGAGCCAGCGTCACAGAGGAGACACAGTTCACTCTCACAGAGCCAGCGTCACAGAGGAGACACAGTTCACTCTCACAGAGCCAGCGTCACAGAGGAGACACAGTTCACTCTCACAGAGCCAGCGTCACAGAGGAGACACAGTTCACTCTCACAGAGCCAGCGTCACAGAGGAGACACAGTTCACTCTCACAGAGCCAGCGTCACAGAGGAGACACAGTTCACTCTCACAGAGCCAGCGTCACAGAGGAGACACAGTTCACTCTCACAGAGCCAGCGTCACAGAGGAGACACAGTTCACTCTCACAGAGCCAGCGTCACAGAGGAGACACAGTTCACTCTCACAGAGCCAGCGTCACAGAGGAGACACAGTTCACTCTCACAGAGCCAGCGTCACAGAGGAGACACAGTTCACTCTCACAGAGCCAGCGTCACAGAGGAGACACAGTTCACTCTCACAGAGGAGACACAGTCACTACAGAGCCACGTCAGAGAAGACACAGTTCACTCTCACAGAGGCAGCGTCACAGAGGAGACACAGTTCACTCTCACAGAGCCAGCGTCACAGAGACACAGTTCACTCTCATAGAATAGCTCTAATCTGTCAAGAAAGCATCACCACCAGGGCATTCTACTAATGTTTACAGCTGTTCTCTTGTGAAATACATGATAACGTTAAGGCTGTTTGTATTATTTCATCATTAAAAAAAACTATACAAAATTTGCTGAGCAAATTAAATCCTTCACAAAATAGGCATCTCCTCCAGGTAAACGCATTCCTCTGCTAAAACAATCAGATTGACACAACAAACTCTGCAGCCAATGAAAATGGATGGCTCTTCTCAGTGAAGTCTCCACATTAAGCAACAACTGACAAAAACCAGTCATCTTTTCCACTGAGAAAAGGACCAAGGAGAAAGAAGGCGTGGCATAATCCACAATGATACTGCACGTGGTGCGAGCGAGCGAGCAGTCTGGCCTGCTGGTGCCAGGGGCCTCACCTCCTTTCTCGCTGTCATAGTGTGACGCGTCAAACTGGGCATCATCGTTGGGCAGCTGCACGCTGGCGATGACCAGGTGGTTCTGCTCGTCCGAGGTGTGCGTGCCCAGCACCAGACGGTGCACGCTGAAGTCCTTTCCCTCGGGCCTACGGACGACACACAGACGCTACGTCAGCTCAGCGGTCTCGCGATTCGACTATGTTGGTCTTCAGCGAGGTCACGTTATCACCCCATGTTCCTTAGCAACCAAGTGTAACCATCTTACTACATTCTGTATAATTCTAAGACTCCTTTCAGATGACTGGCAGTTAGATTTCAATGGCTGGTCTCTATTAAGCCCACATATAAGCCCACATAAGCAGCTATGGTGTGCTTTGAACACTGGGTCAATTCTGTTATTCAGACCACTGGCACAAAATAGACCATCAACAGCCATCTGCAAAGTACAATCTGAAGTGGACCTAGAATGCTGAAATATAATACACTGAATCCAAACGTTCTTTGCAAGTCTGGAATTTTTACCAGTATGAATGAACAATAAAATGCAACTTTCCATGCATTTTGCTCAGCACTTTACAAAGTGCTGAGCAAAATATAAATATAATGGATTGGCTGATCCATTAGGCCTATATTTACCAAATCACATAAAACATTCTGCTTTCTCTGCAGAGGTCCTATTAAACACAATATTCAACCTGCTCACAAACGACAACATCCTCGGGGCCATATTAACACACAACAAGCGCGCAGCAGCACATGATGAAACTGAACCGTAATTTACAGGTTTAAACATACCTGGTAACATCGGGCAACCACTGCGCTGTGAGACTCGGCCACTCCAGAGCATGGGTCATCACCAGATCGTACAGGAAAGGGGTGTTTTTCTTCCATATCTTGTATTCTTCATTAATCACCCTCTCCTCCACCGCATCGTCAAATGCCGCTGCAAAGTGTACAACCAGGTTTTCATTCATTTACTTATTTATGCATTTGGCTAACGGGTTTTTCAGTGCTCGATTTTTCCAAGACACGAGACAACTTGTCTGTTAACTACTAAATAGCTAACGTATGTTCCCTTAAATAAATCTAAATCTAAACCACCTATACTGGTAACAATTTAAATACGTAACTTAACGAGCTAGCCACCTAGTCGGTTAAAAAGTCGAGCCATTTCTTTAGAAAGCAACCAAACAGTTACGAACCCAAGCCAACCGGCTAGCTCATGTTACGCACAATAACGTGAAACTGTATTCAGAATATATATTTTTGTCATGAATATAACTTTATTATCATTAAAACTACTGCAGGGCATAACAGACAGCTCTGTACATAAATGGACACAACATATCATATCGAATTAGTTAGTTAGCTAGCTACATTGCTAAGTGGTCTTCCAACTAGCAAACTAGCTACAACCCATGTCTTGGCTAACGTTACATCATCACGCTCGACATCACGTTAGCACGCTAGCTATTTAAGTTTCAAACATATCTGTTAACTAGCCGCCGATATCTGGTGGCTTAATTAATGTTAATTGTCGTGCGAAATGCTAATCAACCAAATGCCAAAGGCTTGCTTGCTAGCTGCTAGCAACCAGCGTGGCGGGACCTGAACTGCAGGCTGCGTAGTCAGAAGCATCGGAGAACTTGTTATTGGTAGAGCGGTATATCTAATGACATATCACAGTTTTGTGGATTAATTCGCCTATAGCAATACAAAGGTTTATATAAACGATTAGTTACCTTCTTTATCAGCCATGACGACGGTATTAAACACTAGTGTATGGAGTTTATGCAATAATATAAATTGCCAGACAGGTCTTTGTTCAGCACCTTCGCGCCAACGCCGCCGTGCACCGTCACAGTCCCGGAAAATCGCACATCCAATCAAGAAAAGGGAACACCAGTGTATAGCGAGAATACGTATTTTGTCTGTTTTCCTTGTTAGATGTACAAGTTCCGGTTAGTACGCCAGATCTGAAGAAACAAGGAGTTCAGGCATTACGTGATAACATAAATGCAGCAGGATTTCCCCCCGATTCCAGGCAATATGACAATTACATCGGCTGTTTTTTTGTTGGTTTTTTTAAACGTTTGTTGCAAGTCCCATTGCTCGAGGTAGACCCGACAATATATTGTATTTCATTGTGCGATAAGATCTGTATCGTGCTGTGTTAGCTGGATTTTTACGATAGACTACCGTATTTCAATTTGCTTTAAAAATTGCTTTTTTAAAAATCCCCTGACACTTGTAGTCACTCCCTGTCACTTTGATATTGGACATATAAGTATAACATTAAATATATCCATTTGAAAGATTCTCCTATTGAGATGACAACATGAAAAAAAGCCAAACAGATAGTAAGAAGCAAAAACTAGCATCGTTTTATTCAATTCAATCTTATTTATTGAATTGGATAATTAGGTTGGATAAAACTGGTGGTAGAGACAGAATACATATGCCTAATCAAATTTCACTGTGCTGTGACAAGAAACCCAGATGACATGTAATACAGCACTGGACAGCAAAGATTACATAACACTGCAATCTGAGTTAGATAAGTAAACCCAGTTTCCTGAGTGAGGTAGATATGAGTCAAATAGATTGTTGTACTGTAATTTTCCCAACTTTGTCTGGTACTCCACGAGCAGTAATAAACATATAAAACTGCACATTGCACCGGCATTATGTCAATTTTTTAAATCCGTATTATCAGTGTTTTTTGGTGTGTATATGAAGCCTGCGTTTATAAATGATGAATGAATTTATCATTAGCATGATGGAGCTCAGTCCTCTCTCAATGAAAATAAATGGTCATACTCATTTATTATTATTTTAAGTGGTGTCATATCCAGTCTTCATTATTTTATATGGTGGTCATATCCATTTTTTATTACTTTATGTCGTGCTCATACCCACTGCTTATTACTTTATGTGGTGTCATACCAGCTGTTTATTATCTTATGTGGTGTCATTCACTGCGTATTATTTTGTGGCATAAGTGGCATCATACCCATTGCTTTTGTGGGGTCATACTCATTTCAGATTTTTTGTGGTGTGGTGTTGTGTGATGTGGTAGCAGTACCCATTTTTTAATTATGTTTATTGGAAAACACCAAATAACTTTGAAGGTCATGAATTACTGTAAACTAAGAAATTTGTTTCATCCAAAATGGTTCAATTCAGAAATATATTTAAGTTAGCACAATTACATGATAAGTGTTTAAAATAGGTCTTAATCAGTTTACCTAATACTGTACGTTTGAAACTATTCCAAAGGAAGTGAATGCCACACAAATAAACCTTTTTTTTCATATAGCAGTGTACATACAAATTGGTATTTTCTTGGATAGATTTTTATATAGTATGTGTCATAGTCTAGGGAAGTTGACATAACTATCTACATCTTAGACTACTTTTAATATCTGTTGTACTGAGGGATATTTATATGTCATTTACGTAACTTGCGGAAGAGTTTTCCACATAGGAAACAAATTAGCAACGTAAAATAAAATAAATATGTTTTGACAAGTGTCTTATTTATTTTACAGCCTGGTATTCTTTTGGTATTTTTTCCAAAACTACACAGGGGCTGAAGAATTGATGTGTGCACAGAATGCACACATTTGTTAACAAAGTAGGACACAAGTTTAAAGTTTGTAAAATTAAAGTAGTTATGTTGATTATCAGATATACTCTAATAGGGTAGGGTAGTATTATTTGGATGGAGGTGGGGGTTATATTTTTTATTAATGAACGGCGTGATAAAGTAAGTACCAAGTAGGCCTACATGAAATGTAACAAGATACATGAAAGTCATTAACTCTGTATCTCGGCTATTCCAACTGTATGACCTATGTCTAGACAAGAGCAATGTTAGTAGGGTTCGGTATAGTCTAACACATTTTAAGAGGGAGTGTGGTTCGCAAGACACCACTTGGCCATGGCCAGTTGCCAGTTGCTGCTCATGCAAAATAAAATAAAAATGGATAAGGTTCAGCTGACATCCATTTAGTTTTAGAGAGGGACAAGTAGCCAGAAATTTAGCTAATGCAATGCACTGCACCATAGATTATTTTCGAGCTACTCATTGGACAAGTAACTGTTCTCTAAGCAGGCCTATTCCGCTTTTCCCCGCTCGTATCTATGAGGCTAATCCTGACATAATTTTCATTTTAAAAATCGTAAATTTTATCTAGGCAGTTACAATCATAGCTATTTTAAAGCACTGCAGTGTCGACATTTTTCGAGTACATTACTAAAAACATAAGTAATTACGTAGGCTAACATTATCTCTCATCAAACTAGTATGATTATTATTAACATTGCTGGCATGGCTCAACTGTAAATAAATTCAGGGCGACAAAAGAAAGATTTTGCATCAAAGCAGGTGGTTACTATTCTCATTTCTCTCTTTTTTGCCACAAGATGGCAGTTTTTAATGTATGCCTCAATATGCACAAAAGACCTATTAATGTAGCAGACCGAAGAGAAAATAATACCATACAAAAGATCCGTGTAGGCTACTTTTTGGTCAAGCATTTGCCGTTTTAGGAACAGATATTAAAAAACAAGAAATTAATGGGTATTCGATTTAAAAACAATTTTTTACAGGTCCTCCAACCACCTTAATCACGTAGCCTACAAAGGAAGCTTTGTGACTTGTAGGCACTGAGCTCATTGCTTGTATGCTAGCTCAAGTTTTTTTTCCCGCTGTCGGCTACAATGTTGCGCTAGACGTCGGACTCGGAGTAAGTTTCTAAACAGGGATTGATGGAATGCAGTGTCTATCATAAATTTGCAAACGGTCAATTAATTAGCTACGAGTTACGTTACAAATTAATGACCATTTCAGTTTCTGTAATTTTAAGTTTACAATCAGTCAGCACCACGAATTACCAGTTGATTATCGTTTTACAATTAGGCTAACGTTTTCAAATGGAATAGGCCTATCTAATAACCATTAATTTCTTGTTTTATTATTTCTGTTGATTGGCCAAAAAGTAAACGGATCCATAAACATACTCTTGGCCTTTGTATCATTCAAAAGAAACAAAATAAAAAAGA
Organism: Anguilla rostrata; assembly: GCF_018555375.3. Lineage (NCBI taxonomy): Eukaryota > Metazoa > Chordata > Actinopteri > Anguilliformes > Anguillidae > Anguilla > Anguilla rostrata. The sequence goes on along the minus strand of NC_057940.1, from coordinate 29,048,400 downwards.
AAACATCATTCAGATGCCGGGCTGGAAAAGGGGGGCTGTGAGGAATCCGTCCGGGTAGTAAATATCGAGGGTGGACGCACTTAACTGTTCCTATATACAGTTCATTGGGTGGACGCCTTTCAGTCTCAGATATGCTCCGTTTATCATCTTGTGAAGCAGGTTCTGAGTTGGCGTCGTGCACAACGATGCTTTTGTTGTATATAGGCTACACAGCCCGTGAGAATGCAAGCCTCACCGAAATACTGGGAATATGACAAAGGGGCCTGGATTTAGAGGGGGTACAAGAGGTCGAGCAGGCGTATAGGATCGGATCATGTCCTGCAAGTAGATAGGGGCTGTCTATATGTACTCTATCAGATTTTCAGTGGGTCAAAAGTTTACATACACTTTGTTAGTATTTGGTGGCATTGCCTTTTAATTGCTTAATTTGAATCAAACCCTTGGAGTAGCCTTCCACAAACTTCTCAATACTTTTCTGGAATTTTTGCCCATTCCTCCTGATAGAACTGGTGTAACTCAGTCCGATTTGTGGGCCTCCTTGCTCCGACACGCCTTTTCAGTTCAGCCCACAAATCTTCTATGGTATTTAGGTCAGGACTTTGTGATGGCCACTCCAATACTTTCACTTTGTAGTCTTTAAGCCATTTTGTTACAACTTTGGAGGTATGCTTAGGATCATTGTCTTGCTGGAAGACCCCGTTGCGACCAAGTTTTAACTTTCTAGCTGATGTCTTGAGATGTTGCTTCAGTATTTCTAGACAAATCCTCATGATGCCATCTATTTTGTGAAGTGCACCAGTCCCTTTTCCAGCAAAATACCCCCACAATATGGTTCTGCCACCCCCATGCTTCACAGTTGGGATGGTGTACTTTGGATTAAAAGCCTTACCCTTTTCCCTCCATACATAGTGCTGATCATTATGGCCAAACAGTTCAATTTTTGTTTAATCTGACCAGAGAACACTCCTCCAAAAGGCTAGGTCTTCGTCCTGGTGATCACCTGCAAACATTCATTCTGGCTTTTTCTATGCCGGTCATGGAGTAGGGTCTTCATCCTTGCGCAACATCTTTTCAGGTTATGGCTATGTAGGTTTCTCTTAATGGTGGATGTAGGTACTTTGGTACCTGATGCCTCCAACTCCTTCACCAGTTCCTTTATTGTTGTTTTGGGGGGTTCAGTTGAACCTTTCGGACCAAAGTTCATTCAGCCCTGGGAGTTCGTTTGTACCTCCTTCCTGAACGATGCAATGTCTGTGTGGTCCCAATATTTTTATATTTGCATACAATTGTTTGTACAGATGCTCGTGGCACCTTCAGTTGTTTGGAAATTGCTCCTTAAGGAGGAACCTGACTTGTGGAGGTCTTTGCAGAGTTGCTTGGATCTTTCCAGGTGGCTCTAAAGGTAGATAAATACAGCAACAGGTACCAATTAACTCCCAGTTAACTCCTAATTATGACAGTTGGCTAATCAGAAGCTTCTAAAAGGTCATTACATCAATTTCTGGAATCTTCCAGACTGTTTAAAGAGACAGTCAACTTGGTGTATGTAAACGTTTTACCCACTGGAATTCTGATATAGTGAATTAAAGCTGAAATAAATCTTTCTCTAATCGATTGTTTTAAAAAATACCTCTGATGTGAACAAAGTAGATGCCCTAATTGACTTTCCAAAAGAAATGTATGGTAACATGAAATGTGCCGAGTTGTGCAGAACTGAGTTTGAATATCTTTAGCTTAGGTCTATGTAAACTTTTGGCCTCAACTGTAACAATACCCAACTGGCTCTCTCCAGTTGGAACTACAGTAAAAAAGGAATAACCCCCCAATGTCGAGCCCTGTCGGTTAAATCCAACTAGGTAGTGCTGGTACAATACTGTCACCTTCCATGTCCTTTTAGATCAGAAAGGAAACTATTTAAGAGTATTGGGAAGGGGTGTGTGTACACATACATACACAATCTAAATAGAGTAATGTAAAAAGTTTAGGTGACCTGCCAGATCCCCCATCCCAAATTCTAATGGGCAGAATGAAGCAGATTCATGCAGGCACCACTGTCTTAAACAGGAATGTTTTGTGCCACACACAAGCCTAATTTATGACTTGTGCCTGTTCTGACACTTATGGCATTCAATGGAAATATGAGTGAATTAGGTTTTAAATATAAAAAACAGCACTTTTCTTCTCCATTTGTTCTTCTCAAAGTGTGTCAGAATGATGCATTTAGTTGTCAAAATTTTAAAAATCTTCTCCCAGGCAACGATGCCCCAGACCCCCCCCCCCTCCATATAAGTATACAATGCCCACAGTAAATATCTCCCATTTCCAGCACTGTTCAGATGCAAATAAACATTCTGCATCAGCACAGTGTCAGCACACCCATGAGTGACAAAGAGGGACTAGCAATGAAAATTTTAAGACACTAACATTGTCCATATGTTTGCTAAGTTATTCATATATTAATATGTTGAAAAATTCTGGATTCATCCCAGGAGGAAGTAGATTAAGAACTCTCTGTACCTTCTATATCGTCTGTACAGTATGTTGCATGATTTTATAAATACTCTGAATAAGACTGAGTCTTAAACTTCGAAATGAGGCTCTTGGCCATCCTTGTTCATAGAAATGATTTGTGTGATTACTCACAGGCTCAAAAACATGATTGTTATTATTTATATTTTCATAATTATTTCTATAACAATTATGTTTTAGGTATTTATGGTAACTTGCAGGCCAAGCTCCAAAAAAAAAAAGTCAGAAATGAAAAACATGTATGTCTCTCACATACAGTACAGATAAATCCAGCTGATTAAAGCAGAGGCTTAATAACACAGAATGCCTGACAGCACTCTTGCGAGAAACACCACGTGTTTATTCTCTGCTCTGTATACGGTATTATGCCTCGGTCCTGGAACAGCTTGAAAGATATCTTTGTTCCTCTTGAGACAATGGCGATGTCTTTCAAAAATGAAAGCGTAGGAATACTATGGTCACCAGAGTTAAAATGATCTTAGAATAAGCAAATAAAAACTCTCAGCACGTATTCAAAGGAGATTGATTACCAACTGGATACTGTCACCAGCGCAGATAGTACAACACTTGATAGGACTTTGCAAGATCATAATACAGGAACAAAATAAATGACGACATAAATAAATGCCAGGCTTTTCGGATATTTAAATCCATGTTTGTGAGACCCATAGGAATCACTGACTGATTATCATACCTTCAACACACCCCCAAATTATTCTGTAATAATTACTGGAAAGGGTATTCAGTTTGCATTTAGACTCTTGATACTCAACCTTAGTCCTTAGGGGTCGCAGTGTCTGCAGCCACCAAGCTGGCAATTAATCATCTAATTAAATAAACAGCCATCTTCTGAGTTTGGAGAGCGCTTGTGATTTTCAATAGTAGCAAAGCTCTCTTGAACTGCCTCCTCCACAGAATATGAGTATCTCAGATCTTGTTAGAAAACAGACATTCATGCTGACAAGAGCAATTAAGATTAATTATAAGTTACACTGTCAAAGTGTGAAATGACATCCTGATGGAGATCTGTCCTCTGAAATGCTATCAGGTCTCTCACTTGACCTTCAGATTTGCCTTGTCTATGAAGTTCAGCGGCTGGTAACTACAATGGAGAGGAAACAATGCTGTTTGTAGTTCTCTTTTTGCTCCAGCGTTGCAAGAATAAAATAATTCTGGGAAAACAAATGAAAATATTATTAATGAAAAAATTTAATGATGGATGTAGGCACATATTATTTTAACTTACTGCTTCCTAACAATTAGCCATAGATGGAAACACATTGACAGTTTAAACAAATGTGACAATTTTTGGATTGGATTTTATTTTTGGGTTAAAATATGTAAATTGCATAAATGATAAAAATTTGTGTTACCCCAGACAATCATAAAGAAGCATTTCTAAAAACGTATTGCAATGTGGTTCTGACAATGCTGGCCTTACAAGTTAGAAAAAAATGAGCATATAAACCACACAAACATTGTTCAACAGAAAAGTGTAATTATCCACTTGATTTAGTAATGTAAAAAATAAATATAGTACACTTAGTAACTGCATCCTAGTACCATACCTAGTTCATTCTAACTAGATACCATTTTGTATCCTATTTTCCCATATAAACGTTAGAAACTGGTATAGCTTAATAGCTAGTAAAGCGACTATTCCAAGGACAAATAGAGGTGAAACAAGACGAGGTTAAAACCTAGTATATGGCTGGACCTAACAGTGTTTCCTCTAGGAATTTTTTTCAGCAGCGGGGTTTTGTTGTACCTGGGTGGTGCACGCGCGCCGCCGGCGTCGGAGTGAATATCAATAGGTCATTTAAAAATATGAAATAAAATGACTACAAAACAAACATTAGAACATATTTATTGACATCTATTTATTCATACACAATGCCTCTTTGACCTACTACTTACAGAGGGCACTGTATATTAGCCTCAGTGACAAAGTTTTCAGCCTGGCTGAGAGCCATGGGTGGAATCTTGTCTTGTCTACCCATTTAGGGTCCCAGCCTGATAGCCTGTGCTTAGTCTTCGTTTTCTCTCCTCTCTCCTGTCCTCCTCCACTTTCCTCTCCACTCATCACTTTCTGCTTCACTCTGCTCTCCTGCTCCACTCGCCTCCACTACTCCTGCCTGTGTACTTGTCTAATAAGGTTACATTTGAGAATGAGTAAGGTTAGATAATTCTCTCACATCTCAAATAGTTGATCACGCAACCAGTAAAAACATTAAAATATTGTAGTAGCCACCACTAACGTTACATATTTTAGAACTAGAAGGCATTTCTTTCCCTTCAAAATTTGGGGCATAGCTAAGAACCTTGAGCCTCTCTGTATCGAAAGTAACATTAGAGCGAGCGCACATTATCGACCACGCGAGGGGAGGGATGTGCATCAACCACCTGAACCGCTAGTGTATTTACTTGGTCATTTATTAGAGAGAACTGGACATTTATACCTATTAAAATGTAAGTCCTGTAAAAATACACATAATAAACTGTCTAACAGTCTTCCATCTTCAGACATATACATTTAGTTATATTAATACAGCCTTATTTACTATATCAACTTTAAGACAAGCAACACGCTCGGAATTATCTCATTGCGACCCACTAAAACCAATGGCGCAGACGTTGCTTCATAATTTCAACCTGCTTCCCTAACGGCTATTTTGCGTCCTGTGACTTGGGTTACAGCTGTGATTATGTATGTTGTTTATTCGGTTGTCATGACACACCTGATCCGGCCGACCAATGGTGTAACTTCATCACTCAGTCACTCAGTCACTCACTCGGTCACATTCGCGTTTGTAGGCCTGGCCCCGCTGTTGCGGTCCAGCCAAAAATGAACTGGTACTGAACATAGCCCAACACTTGTTCTTGTGTTGTATTAGTTTTGGTTACAAGCTATAAAGGATCCCTATGGTATTCTACTCTACGATACCACTCTGGACTGGTAAAATGAGACACGAGAATTTTGTTCTGCCAGTTAAATAAGACCTAACCATATTATTGATATAGTTTATACTGATGTCCTTCAGTTATGCCATTTTAACTTCTGTGTTCCTCAGTCAGCAGGAAAAGGAGTCTATTTATATTTGAGGTCAGAGCTGAACATACATTTTTTCAATCAAATGAAGCTTGAAGCCATGGCTGGATTAACTACTGGCTTGTTATATTCACTGAAGTAAGAACAACCGGCTTTCCTCTGAGATTCAATCACGATTTCTTCCAATGGCACCAAAATGAGATGACTAATAAAATCGCTAGAAGTACAGCTACGGAAACAGGAACCAGGAGAGCCAGTCTGTCTCTGGGGCAGTAGGTGCAGTATCCAAGGCCAGCTAAAAAAAAAGGATAATTTAAAACGTTAATAAATCGCTTATCAAGCAATTTTGCCAAATTAATGAGTAGCCAATTAAGCAGAGAGACATCAGCATAATAGAACACATTAACATATTACACGTGACATTTTGATGAATGGATTTCAGAACTTACTGGAATCCCATAATCCAAAGGGGCCTTTACCCTGTGGGTTATTAGCTCGATACGAGCCACTATTTTTTAAGGCCGTGTAAGTGAAATGTAAGATTTTTTCATTAAGAATGAAATAATATAATATGGATTCTTACAGAATCAAAAGTGCTAGCCATTTCTATTTTCCTTGAATCTACCAAAGCTTTCAGCAAGAAAAAACAAGACATTTTGTTGTTTCTTTGCGATGAGCTCTAAGATGTCACAAATAACTGAATTCCTCTAACGAGACGCTTATTGGGCGAACCTGAATTTCTTGACAGAAAAGTGTCACTGAAAAGATTGAGATTTTACTGTTACTGTAAACCACAGCTGAAAGCTAGCTGGGGATCTTTCCATTTTAAAAGCCTCATTACATTTTATCATTCAGCATTTTATAACCCAACGGCCCTGTAACAAAGTAGCCTTCAATATACATTCCATGTTTCTGCTCTCTCCCAACTGTCATTTACGCATGTTGTAATATATCTAGTGGTGTGCAGTCTAGATTTTACCTGGACAACATGACCAACAGGAAAGGCAAAAAGAAGGATCTTTTTTGTACCTCCTTTTTATCAAAGAATTTGGATAGATTAAGTACAGACTTGCAGCAGTGTGTACATTTCATTGTACTTTCTCACAAAGAAAATAAAGATCTATGACCAAGTAGCACACACCCACTGAACAAACACACCTCAAATGTGTTCTTTGGAAAAACAGAATGTCATTGTATCAAACTCAGTGGGGGCTTTCGGGTGAAATAAGGGATGAATTAAAAAAAGGATGATTTAAAGTTTTTTTTTAAGGTTCTTTTTTTTTGTCATTGAGAAGATAACCTATATACATAATATATAAAATGAGGCAAGAATTAAAATGACAATGAATTATAGATAAAGATTGGTTATAATTTATAAACTGATGATTTTCACTGGAGGTGTTGTCATCATTAATTATTTTTGTATTTTTCATTATTTAATCATTTGTGGATGTTTGACAGGCTTGAAATATTCTGCAAATAGAAGCTTGGTTCATGAGGAAAGTTTTGCGATTCTAGCTTAGTATCGAGAAGAGTGGACACTTGCTTCTCAGAGGGGTGACTTTTAAATGATAGGGATCTCCAGTTGTCACTGCTGCTTACAAAAACTGCTGTCATTGCTGCCCCTTCATCAGGCTGTGAGTGGGTATATATGATATTTATTATATTACTGGTTTGTGTCATACTGCATCTTATTTACCTTGAGATGAGATTGTAGGAAAACACCAAAAGACATGAAAAGAGCACTGGAAATGTAAAAGAGTCATTCACAAAAACGCAAAGCAAGCGCACCAGTTCTGGAAGACTGCCAAAATGCACAGTATTTTACCAGTGTTAAAGGACACAGGCCTCTCAATGACTTGGTAAATAAGCCGGTTCTTCAGGGTGAACGTGTAGTTTACATCATGGCTATGGTCCACCTCCAGGTGAGTTTGCAGGAAGAAAAGCCCATCATCTCCTTCCACGGGGGAGACCTCTATGTGGTGAGAGAGGTTCTGGCCCTCTGGGTCCACCCACCAGACCTCTGGTTCTGGGTAGCCCTTGCTCTCATACTGGAAACTGATGTTAGTAGGATGGATCTGCACAGTGAGTCGGGGCTCTGTGTAGAAAGCTGTGCAGGACAAGAAGACCAGAGTTAATCCTCAAGCTACCATTGTTTAGCCCACCCAATTGTGTATATGCCTGTGTGTGCCCAAACACACACCTGATAATTACTGATATGCTCTGTCTGTGGCCATTAAATCAGCACTGTCACAAATATGTTGATTTTGTGCAACAATAAAAAGAAAAGAAAAATGATCCTTGTTAGGTTGGAGACAAAGGGTGTAATAGGCCAACCTAACATTATTAGGAGCCACCTTTATTGGGAAATTATTACATTTTAAAACTTCAGGACATGATTTCTTCAAACTGCAAAATTAGTTTATGGACTCACCTTAACACACTATGTATGTAGGAATATACATGTGAATATACATATGTGTGTGTGTGTGTGATTTCCAACATTTTTGTATTACCTTCTTATTTTAATTCCAGCTATCTCCATTCTAATGGCCTCAGAAACAACACATTTCCCTGTCTGTGCACCAAGAAGACAAATTTCATGTTTTTAAACATGACTAATAAAGTTAACTCTAACTCTGTATACACAAACAATAATCAGAATGTCTAACACCTAATTTAATATAAGCAAACAGAATTTTATTTCTGTTATCTAAGACAAATACATAATTAAATATGACCATGGAAAAACAGGAGATAAACAGATCCATTTCGATGAAGTCTACATTCCTTCTACTATTTTCAGAAGGAGCACTCACTCAGTATTTTAACTTTTCAAACATTGAAAAAAAATACTATCAGTAGCCTGTCAAGAGAACTAACAGTATATGCCAAATATTACAATTATTGACCACTTCAGGTTGGGAGAAAAGGTCACTCTGGCCTTTGTGCTATAAGCAGATCATACCACACTGTGGCATACAGCCCAGCACCACCCCACAAAGGGGCACTAGATGGGCTCGGAAAAAGTCTAGAATGTCCAGCTGCACTTGCAGCTAGTGAATCAATATGCCCAGGAGGTAACCTTGATTGCGGTTTTACCCCAGAACTGCATATAAGGCCAGTAGTACACTCACTGGTCTTCGCAGATATGCAAACCTGGACGGCATATATGCAAACCATGTACTTTATACGTACTGAAATGGGAACACATATAATGGCACAAAATGACAGTTGCTGATAACCAAGGACAGGCAGCTCCAACGATGCTGAATGGTAAACACTGTATTTAAAAAGCAAGACAAATAAAGACCACTACTCTATAAGTTGAGAAAAGACACACAATCTAACAAACTAATGTACAGACTATGGTACTAGAAGAACTGTTAAGCAGATTCTCCCTGAATGTTTCTTTGGACTTCCCTGGCAATCCTGAACAACCCTTCCACTTTACACGCTTCCCTTCGTATGCTCAAATAGGCCATGAGTGTTGGTGGGGTTAAAAGGTCACAAGACTGTCCCACAGCAATCTCCAGGCACTGGGACAATTGTCTTTTCAGTTGTGTTTATGGCTTTCTGATCTTTACAACGGCAAATTATTAAAGTCCAGAGACTTAAAATTGCATAAAAAGTGTGTGAACCATTGGAATTATGGAACCATACCATTTGGATTTCTGCATTAATTACCATTTAAATGTGGTCTGATCTTCATCTAAGTTACAATAACTCTAGGCTAATGACTTCTCCAGAAGCTAACTGGGGTCAGGTGTTCAAATCAATAAGATTAAATTGGAGGTGTGGCTTAGAGGTGCCCTGCCCTGTAAAAAAGGTTAATTTTGGTACCTGACAGAGTCTGCTCTTCTCAAGAAACATCTGGTCATATGAACCATGCCCTGATCAAAACTATTTTCAGAGGACCTTAAAAGGAGGAACGGTAGAGATGCATAAAGCTGAAAAAGTATTTGTAATGACCTGGGTGTTCATCAATTCACAATAAGAGTAGTTGTCTACAAATGGCGAAAATTTCGTAAAGTTCTGTGCATAGGTTCTAAATCTCTGTCATAGTAGCTGTGCAGCTATAGATTACTCTGTGGTGTTCTACTGCTCACCCCGTATGGTCTTTTCAATTTTCTTTCCCGTGCTGCCCCAAATCCTGAGAATGCTGTCGTCTGGACTCCTCCACTGCTGCGGTCTGGCCTCCTCTTTTGTTTCCCCCTCCATTTTGCCCACTTTTGCTGCCACCTGCAGCTCCCCACCATCACCACCGCGCCCATCGTCATAACTACCAACTCAGAGGGCTGTATTTTAACGATCTAAGAGCACGGTCTAAAGTGCATGGCGCAAGTGCATTTAGGGCGTGTCCAAATCCACTTTTACTAGTTTAACGGTGGATAATATGAGCGCAAAGTAAGCCGCATGGTTCAAAGGGGTTGTACTTAGTCTCTTAATTAATCATAGGTGTGTTTTGGGCGTAATATGAAATAATCCAATCAGAGTGTCATCTCCCATCCTTTTAAAAGCCTGGTGCGCTTGCACCTTGGCAGATTGCTATTATAATTCTGATAAATATTATGACTAACCATTATGACATGTATTTTTTAAATATCGTGCGTTGTGCACCTGCCTATGTAGGAGCATATTACTATCTTAATAATGCGCCCTTAAAATAACAGTAAAATACTGTGCCATTGACTTCAGACCAGGTTTTTGTTAGTCAACTGCGCAATCGCTTTCCGCTGCCTTAAGGTAGCAATGCGCCAACAATGTTCCTGACCACACCTCATTTTAAGACCAACACGCCCATGGGCACTCAGATGGGCGCAAGTACATTTGCTATTTAAACAACGCGAGTGCTGGACGGGAAAATGACAACTACGTCAGTCTGAAACTTGCTGCCGCTTTGCGCCGGGTGTAAGATAGAACCCAGGATCTGTCATCTAGCTGCCACTAATTTGATTAACGTGAACAGTGACTGACTGATTGCATTGGTCATTTAAACCTACACCTTGAGCCAACCAGAGGAGGATGGGTTCCCCGCTTGAGTCAGGTTCCTTCCCATCTATAACCAGGGAGTTTTTTCTTGCCAGTGCTGTCTTAGGGTTGCTCCTGTGGGGGTTTAGGCCAGGGTTGTCTGTGAAGCATATTTTGTGACATTTGTTTGTGAAATGGATTATATGACTAAATTTTGAGTCATACACAAATGTCTGTGACTGACTGACTGACTGAGTGATGAAGTTACACCATTGGTTGGCCGGATCATGTGTGTTAGGCCCAGCCATATACTAGGTTTTGACCTGGTCTTGTTTGGGATTACCTTAGGAGAAACAAGTTTTGGTTTGGTATTACTGTTGCTACTCTCCCTGGGAGTGGGCTTCCAGGAAAGATCACAGCAAGAGTGCAGCGTGCAATGTTAAAGGAGGTCAAAATGAACCCTAGGTTAACAGCAAAGGATCGCAGAAATCTCTTGAACTTGCTTAAGCCACTGTTCATGTGTCCACTGTAAGACAATCACTAAACAAGAATGGTTTTAATGGGAGGACACCACAGAGAAAAAAATATATATTTTAAATACTGATTAGCCCACAAAAAGGCATTTCAAGAACTCATTTTGTGACTGGCGTGTATTGTGGTGCTATGGACATGGCAGTTAGCCCAGGCTTGGTTACCATTTTACCCACGTTTTTTACCTGCAAATTTGAGCTGGACCTCTACCTTGTCCGACCCTTGCAGACTGCTCACAGAGCACAGATAGCGGCCTGCGTCCTCTGGCCGGACCTGTGCCAGAGCGAGAGATGCGTTTCCGTTCACAAGCTCAGTGGGAAGCAGCCTGGTGCGGTTGTAGTACTGGAGGCTCTGTCGGTCAAGCTGATCCTTCCCGTAGTAGAAGCTGTGCACCACCTGGGAGTCCTCCACCCTCTGCCAGGTGATCACCAGGCCATTCAGACCAGAATTCGGGGTGTACCAGCACCCTAAAAGCGTTGGCTGCCCATGCACTCCCACTATTTCTGAATTGGGGGCTTTAACTTCAAAAGCTGCTGATGAAAAACCCAGACAAGAAAAAGAATACTTTTTAAACCCTCCACCACAACACTATAATGCAGGTCTCTACGCTAACATTTTTTACAGGAGCACATGTGCTCTTAAGCTGAAAATATAGACTAATACATCTCATAGTTGATGTGCTTCAAAATTATTTTGTCCAGTTAGCCAATATCAAGTTTCAGGAGCAAATTCTCTTAAAATGGAAGCTCTGTCGAGCCCTGTAATGGGACCCCAACAAAATAAGACACATCAGATCACCATATACATATTTTCCATTCAGTAGACTCGACTTGAAATAAACAGAAACAGATTGTGATCAATGATCACTTTAAGATTTGTAGCCTTTATTTTTTTACCATCGCATTGGAGGACTCTAAGTAACTTGATTCCACAATTTCATTTTAATATAATTGTATAAACTTGCTAAATCTACCCATTGAACATTTAATTTTTTAGATAATCGCCATTGAGAGAGAGACAATATGACTTGACCATAGTCCACACAACATCACATTGTTATTAACGGGCCAGCCCGTTGACCTGACCATAGGAATGCTAACCGATTTTCTCGCCCCTCACCCTGAACTAAATTACTTTATTAAAAGGTATTCAACAGCAGAGTTTTAATGCCTCATAATTCATGTTTGGTCTCATTAGAAAGAGGCTAAAACCATTAATCATTTGATAATAATAGTATGGTCCTGCTTCCAACAACATAATACCACCTTAGTAAGTAAATTTATCAGCTTTAAATATGCCAGTCTTTGTCTTACCCCCCTTCCACACCTTAACTCAGCCTCCCCCAATCAGGCCAATCATCCTCCCCTGACTATTTAAGTATGCTGGGCTAGCAAGTGCATAAAATGTGGGCCTGTCTTTATTTTGGTTGGTAGGCATCTGAGGAATCTGAGCCTTGCATTTGGACCTGGTGTTTTTGGTGTTCAGGCTAGCATGGTGTCTGACATTCTTGGTTCACCTGGCATGTTTGACATTTCATCCCTGGCTGTTTGGAATATTCTTGTGTCATTGGGTTTCTGAATTTTGGTCTTGGTTTTTTGGCTGGACCGCAACAGCTGGTCCAGCCCTACAAACGCAAATGTCTGTGACTGACTGAGTGACTGAGAGATGAAGTTACACCATTGGTCGGCCGGATCATGTGTGTTAGGCCCAGCCATATACTAGGTTTTGACCTGGTCTTGTTTGGGATTACCTTAGGAGAAACAAGTTTTGGTTTGGTACCTTCTTTCATTAATTTCTTTCGTCACAAACTTTTTGTGGCCATGGAATGATTTTTTGATCTTGAAACTAATCACAAACATTCACCATAACAAGTATCAGATAATTTACCATGAATGCATTTCAGTATGCTATTGAGTACTCAACTATGCTGAAGGTGACAAATTCCCAATTCACAGACATAGTGTCTCCCTATAAGATTGAAAAAATAAGTTCTTTTTTAATCTCAGATTGAGATCACCCTTTAAAACATATAAAGTTCCCTAGGAGTCTGTATTAACTTTTCGCCTAGTAGTAGATGGGGTTATGGGTGTACACTCAAACATTAAGACCTTGTATATATACACTTAGCCTAACTCAAACCATATATCGCTACAACTAGTCAAAATGATGGGAGAAAGGGGCTAAAGGGCTTTTTTCAGGAGGACGTCCGAAAGCTAAATATATTCAAGCTGTAAGTAAACAACTCAATCAAAACCCAATGGAATATTTAGAAGTCCTATGCCTCTGCATATTTGCCCTTAGAAACCATTGAGGCATGAATAGGCTCAATAGAATCCAGGCAAAATGAGACCGTATAGAATCCACTGGTAACTTACTTAAAACAAGTTTCATAAGCAGCAAAACAAAAAAGAAAAGAAAAAAAAGGCAATGTTAGTTTCAGGTACCTTTAGTTTCAGGTATTTTACCACTCAATCTCAGACACCATCCATATATAAACTGTAATAATCTGCAATTTCAAGAATTCTTTTGCAATACGCCTAAACAACAAGAGCAGTGATGCCACAGACACCTACATGTGGTAAAATGGTTTCCTGACATCCAGACTCTGCCCTAAAGGCTTACAGGGGTTAAATTAGGATTTGGGAGGTGGGTGGACCCTGAGATCCGGTGGGAGGTGGGTGGAAAAAAGGTATGAACCAATGAATGTCTCAGCTCAAAATAGTTGTATCTTTAGTGTATTGTGCACATAATTGTAATTAAGGAAAACAATGTTTTAAAGAGAATGTATACTAATTGATGCAAGCTTTTACATAAAATATTTCAAGTTTATTGTGTCATTAATGCTGAGAATTTTTTTACCCACAAAAATAATCTGTCATCCTCCACTTCAGAGAACTCCAAGGCATCAGTGTTTTGTGTGAAAAGGTTGCATAAGTGTATATTACCCAGTTATTCTTCAAATAATGTTTATCTTATTTTTTGGCTGGAACTATTTGTAAAGTATACCTTTCTAAAGTATCCCCCTTCTTAATAATGAAATACGAGAATCAGACTTGTTGGGCATCAATTCTTTTAGTCTCATGCATTAAAATAACTAATTCATAGTGAATTACTCAAAATAGCCCACTCAGGTTTCCAAAGTTAGTGTTGCTCTTTTCTCCTTTGTTTACTGAATTTAACAATCATTGTCTGTAAACACTGAAACAAGTTTTGCTTAGTACTAGGCCTATATCCCTTTATACATTTAGTTTCCAGTGTTACTGGAAAGCTAAATTTGAGGTTGGGTCTTCGCAGATATGCCCTCTGAGTTGGTAGTTATGACGATGGGCGCGGTGGTGATGGTGGGGAGCTGCAGGTGGCAGCAAAAGTGGGCAAAATGGAGGGGGAGACAAAAGAGGAGGCCAGACCGCAGCAGTGGAGGAGTCCAGACGACAGCATTCTCAGGATTTGGGGCAGCATGGGAAAGAAAATTGAAAAGACCATACGGGGTGAGCAGTAGAACACCACAGAGTAATCTATAGCTGCACAGCTACTAGGACAGAGATTTAGAACCTATGCACAGAACTTTACGAAATTTTTGTCATTTGTAGACAACTACTCTTATTGTGAATTGATGAACACCCAGGTCATTAGAAATACTTTTTCAGCTTTATGCATCTCTACCGTTCCTCCTTTTAAGGTCCTCTGAAAATAGTTTTGATCAGGGCATGGTTCATATGACCAGATGTTTCTTGAGAAGAGCAGACTCTGTCAGGTACCAAAATTAACCTTTTTTACAGGGCAGGGCACCTCTAAGCCACACCTCCAATTTAATCTTATTGATTTGAACACCTGACCCCAGTTAGCTTCTGGAGAAGTCATTAGCCTAGAGTTATTGTAACTTAGATGAAGATCAGACCACATTTAAATGGTAATTAATGCAGAAATCCAAATGGTATGGTTCCATAATTCCAATGGTTCACACACTTTTTCTGCAATTTTAAGTCTCTGGACTTTAATGATTTGCCGTTGTAAAGATCAGAAAGCCATAAACACAACTGAAAAGACAATTGTCCCAGTGCCTGGAGATTGCTGTGGGACAGTCTTGTGACCTTTTAACCCCACCAACACTCATGGCCTGCTGGAACGAGGATAAACATATGACCAGGACTTGGTCTATTTTCATGTCGTCGGGAATTTGGTTGTATCTAAGCGAATGACAGATAAATGCATGAGATCACGTTCCATTGTACAAAGTACCTTATCACTGTCACTAGATTTTAATTGGTTCCCCTGTGTCTACAGTGGAGGGAGAGTATACTTCCTGAAGGAGAGTGTGGGGGTCTCTTGGTGGTGGGCATTCCTGTCCAGACCTTATTTGAGCATACGAAGGGAAGCGTGTAAAGTGGAAGGGTTGTTCAGGATTGCCAGGGAAGTCCAAAGAAACATTCAGGGAGAATCTGCTTAACAGTTCTCCTAGTACCATAGTCTGTACATATGGGCATTTTGTAATTTTGGGAATACATCAATAATCTCTGTGTGTTCCTTTTATTTGTCTTAGTTTGTTAGATTGTGTGTCTTTTCTCAACTTATAGAGTAGTGGTCTTTATTTGTCTTGCTTTTTAAATACAGTGTTTACCATTCAGCATCGTTGGAGCTGCCTGTCCTTGGTTATCAGCAACTGTCATTTTGTGCCATTATATGTGTTCCCATTTCAGTGCGTATAAAGTACATGGTTTGCATATATGCCGTCCCGGTTTGCATATCTGCGAAGACCCTTTCTTCCTCCTTTATCCATCTTTCTTAAACTGCTGAATTGAAACAAAATAAAACCAGAGGCGACTAGTGAGCTGAAATTTGGTGGGGTGCAAAACTTTCCTTTAAACTAATCATTGATCTCAAACTGTTTTAATTAATTTTCAGTGATTAATAAGCATGCAAACATCTGACTAATCAACTGGAAAGGGACACACAGCTTCTTCGCATTGTGTTAGGGAGATTAAATCATAAATGCGATTTAGAAAAATCTGTTTTAATCATTAAGCAGTGAGTATCAATACAATTAATCCACAAAATATGCTACTCAATACTATCATATATAGCCAGCTGTCCACAAATAGGCAGTTTTATCGAGTAGCCTAGTCCTTATAGCCTACATTTATTTTCATTTGCAGTACGAAATTGTGGACGCCGTCCACCCCCGATTTAACCCCTGCTTGTTTATAATGGTTATGTCGACTCAAACTGTTGATTGTCCGTGGATCCTGAAGTCAAATTTAGCTTTCCAGTAACACTGGAAACTAAATGTATAAAGGGATATAGGCCTAGTACTAAGCAAAACTTGTTTCAGTGTTTACAGACAATGATTGTTAAATTCAGTAAACAAAGGAGAAAAGAGCAACACTAACTTTGGAAACCTGAGTGGGCTATTTTGAGTAATTCACTATGAATTAGTTATTTTAATGCATGAGACTAAAAGAATTGATGCCCAACAAGTCTGATTCTCGTATTTCATTATTAAGAAGGGGGATACTTTAGAAAGGTATACTTTACAAATAGTTCCAGCCAAAAAATAAGATAAACATTATTTGAAGAATAACTGGGTAATATACACTTATGCAACCTTTTCACACAAAACACTGATGCCTTGGAGTTCTCTGAAGTGTTTTTGCTTGATTTAGACCAGGAAACCCCTACCCCTAAAGCGCCCACGAGGCATTGCCAAGAAACTTATGTAAACACACTGAACTGTTTCGGCCAATCAAAAGCATACATAATATCAAAAGACCCAAAAAATGAGCTCTCTTTTAGTATTTCATTCCCTAACTCCGACATATGAGTCAAACTTTTGTGCAAAATACCATACCGTTCCTGTACACCCCCCCCCCCCCAAATACATAAGTTAATGAAGTTAATTAATTAAAATAGTAGATGCTATTTCATAATTATGAGAACATTTCTAATTGTGACTTCATATCTTGAAAAACTGCTAAATGTCATTTTCAGCCTCGAAATGCTTTACCATGAAGGTTGTTTACCATCGAATCTGAAAGATCCACAGGAATCACACAGCAAGCATTTTACGTCAGAATGCAACCACCCTTTAACACTACCATTAAATAAATGTAAATGTGGACAAAAGTAAGCCATCATGCAAATTAAAATAAATACGCTCATGGATTCCTTCTTTTTTTATTTATTTTTAAACGTCGTTAGGTTATGTTATCTTGTGCAGTCATTTATTTTGGTCAACGTCCGTTTTAATATTTAGTCTATATCATAGGCCATCCGAGTTTTTACAAAGCAAATCAATTTGGTTTAAAGTACGGGCTCTAATTTCTAGATTCGACACCAGCTGTTGAAACTGGCCCTGCTCTATGCCTACTCGAACAATAAAATAGCTTCTTACCTTTTAACGTTACAAAACGGCATGCTACGAAAATGCAAAACAACAAACGGCAAATCCTCCGTGAAAACAGCATTGTTGGTAGTTTGATCCAACGGTTCTCTACGGAAAAAACCAAACGCAAATTTAACAACTTTGGTTTCATTGCACCTGTATGCAACAATTCAGTTAACTGAACAAGAACGTGTTAGTGGTAGCCTACCGTGTAGGCGACAATCGGGACAGTATGCACCCGATTGTAAGTAGGCTATTTCAACCAGACCTTGACAAAACTTTTGTCACCGTGTATCCAGCTAGCTGCGCGGTACAGAAACCACAGGGAGTTCAGGTCAGATGACGAAGATATAAAGCCTACAAAGAACTCTATTGTGCTGAACCAACTGTGCAGCACTGCTCGCTCAAAAAGAACCGAAACAATAAAATGGCACATCTGCACGGGAGCGTATTTTATTCATTCTGAATAGGACATAGCTGAAAAAAAATATTCCGAATGAACGCAGTACGCTTCCTTATTAGAGCTATAGCCCATAGCTACATCGTGGTCAAGGAACAGTATTTGCATATTGGCTATGTATGTAGGCAAAAAATACATAAGCCAGCAATATATCAAGTTTTTTTTTATTGGTGAAATTGTTATGCAAGCATTTCATGCAAATGTACCAGTATACTACCAGAGACTGTCATTGCAGCATTGAGCAAGGCGTTGAATACTCTCCACTCAAATGTGTAAACGCTTTTTGATAGTTGAGAGCTATAGTACCAATCTAAAGTTTGGACACACCTGATTAAACCAGTTTTTTTTCATGATTAAAAATGCTTTAAACTGTATGAACTTGTCTATAAACACTTAATATTTTATTATGCAATATATATACTCATATAAGCAGCTGATCTTAAATAGATTGCTTTCAAAAGTTTGATTTTTAAATGAAAATTTATATCTTGTTGGGGGGCGGGGGGTGCATTGTTTTGTTATTTAAATATCTTACGTACGTATTGGTGTTCATGATCACATCTCAACAGGTGCTCCAGGACCTGTAGAATTTTTCATATTTAAAAAAAATAAAGACCACCCGCCATATTTCAAAATGCATGGGGTATATTCCTACATCATTTTCACCACATGCAGTACCATATATTCCAGTGGAGGGTAGAAGTATTAAACCGAAATGAGGGTAGCCGAAATGAGAATATCAAATAGTATAATTTTGTTAGTATTTAACCACAAGAGAGCAGTAGAGTTCCACGAGAATCAACACCTCAGAACTTTGGTTGAGTTTTCAAACAGTAACTGGTTAAGCTTAAACTGTAAGATGGTGATCATTATATCCCTGGTAATAGCTGTTATACTTTTGTGACGAACTGAACACTGTCAATGTCATAGCCTGTCAGATATTTAAAAGCTATGATGAGTACCTAAGCTATAATTCAGTTTCTGGGCCAGAAAAACAGACAAACCAGAGTTTGTGTGTTTATTTATTTATTTATTGATAGAAGGGTTCTAAGCATCAGGTTTAATGAGCACGAGGAAAAGTCTTCAAACAGCTTGTGAAGAACTACCATTCAAAAACCATCAGCTTTTGTTCCAGCTGTTCTGTTTGGCAAAATATGTGTAAGTCACAGCAGCATATGAGTACTGACGGTTTTGGAAGAACAGAGAAACAGTGACAAGCCACAAGAACCAAAGTTAAGAAAGGATGCAGAGCACAAGGAGTCAAGATGTGGCAAGAACATACGTTTCTACAATCTGCTGCTTATTTGGCAGCACCATTTGGTTCCACCATATAAGGCAGGGCTACCCAACCCTGTACCTGGAGATCTACTCTCCTGAAGGTTTTCACTTTAGCCATAACAAAGCAAACCTCATTCAACAGCAATCTCAATGAGCTAAAAATGAGTAGAGTCAGGTGTGCCAAATTAGGGTTGAAATGAAAACCTATGGGACTGTAGATCCCCAGGAACAGGGTGCGGACAGTCCTGGACTAATGTCTCAAATTCTGTCTGCTATTGTTGAAGCTAAAAGATGTGCTACCTCATTGTAAGCAATCATGAAGCCAACGACAGAATATCGAGAGTAATCGCAGCAGTGCAGAAAGTACCAGAACTATCCATTGCCTACCAGAATCTCTTAAATGCCAGAATAGTGGAGCATGAATGAAAAACTGATCCGACAGCCTCTGGGCAGTGGTAATACTATACAATGCAGGACTTGTTGTTTGTTTGTTGGAGCCAATCATCCTGAGGGAATGGGTTGGGAATGGGTTGGGTCCACCCCCCCACCCCTGCCCTTCATCACGGGCCTGGGGCCGTAATTCCACACCATCCCAATGAGACCTAAGCAGCATTTGATAATACCGGAGCCTGCTGCCACCCTGCAGGAACGCAAACCCACAGCCCAGCGCTCTCCTTAGGCTGGAACGGTAAGCAACGAACAGGTACCCTGGAGCTTGGATACTGGAGACCTGTGTGAGTCAAGTCTAATAATGGATCAGTTTACATGATAAAGGATTTTGAGGGGAAGAGAATAAGAGAGAGTTCTCTGGCAGTCTAGGGACCAGGCTGACAATGAAATGATACAGCTGAAGGCTGAGCTTTCTTATACCACTCTTGTGTGTTTTTGTCATTAGCTGCCTTTTTAAAAGTGCTCTACCTCCCCCAGACTGCATTCCTCTTACATTCTGCAGCACCTCATGTGTGTACATGCAGGTGATTCAGCCATGCTTTGGTTTCTATGTCCAAGCCGGCAGAAAGCATTGGAATATTGAGAGCAGGAGAAACTAAATGAAAAGGATGAGCTGCTCACGACCCTGCTGCGCTGTTAAAGAATTAATCAGACAGCAGGCTCAGGGCTCTTTTATGCCTTCACCCTTGAGAGTGACAAGCTGCCACTTTTCACAGTAGCCTTTTTTAATGTGCCCTATTTCAAGTGCCAAAAGCAGGGAGAATAAATAAAAAACAACACCTGCCCTGAATCTGTCTGGGCCCTGTCTGTATTCTCTCTCTTGCCATACTGGTTCCTGGGCTGGGTCTCTTACATAATCACACCTCCATACAAAACCATCGTCCTTCATGACATTACAGGCATTTAGCAGACGCTCTTATCCAGAGCGACTTACACAACTTTTACATAGCATTTTACATTGTATCCATTTATACAGCTGGATATATACTGAAGCAATTTTGGTTAAGTACCTTGCTCAAGGGTACAACGGCAGTGTCCTACCCAGGAAACGAACCAGCGACCTTTCAGTTACAAGCCCAGTTCCTTACCCACTGTGCTACACTCTAAACCAGCAGGAGCTGAAGATGGCTGCAGTACAGACCAGAGCATCACCAGAGGAGATACCTGATATGAGGCTTCCATGTAAATTCTGGCAAGCCTGACCTGCACAAGGTGAGAACGTCAAAACTCACCATTGTATTGATTAACATTATTACCATACAGCAAACTTCTTGGAACATTGACTGACAAATAAAAGGCTAGAGGCAGGGACGTCGTTTGGGTATGGCAGACTATTGCATTTGACATACCTTAGGCCAACGATCAAAATCTTTTTCTTGAAAACAAAAATAAACCATTATACAACACTTGACGTGCTTTATCACCAAATGACACCCCCGAATGGAGGGCTGCAGTGTCCGCAGGTATTTATGGCTCCTTTCATTTAGCAGCCTTGAGAATACGGTGTGTGGGTTATTTAGCTAATCAACAGCTTGTAACTCAAAAGTTGTGCATATGATTCTCGGCTAGGGCATTGCGGTTGTACTCTTAAGAAAGGAATATAGCTTGAATTGCTTCAGTAAAATGTTCACCTGTATAAATGGGTTGCATGTAAAATTCTGCATAAGAGCAATTTGCTGAATGCAGAAATGTCATGAAGATACAATTTATAAAGTCATTACCTCTGATCATTCGTAAATTAGGTTTGACTGGCAGCAGAAAACTGTAAAATTGCATTCAGCGTGAGTGTGATTTGTTTCCTTAGTTAGGACTTGCATCAACATTAGTCAAGTCCTGCCATGTTTTGAGGATAACTGTAATTCTCTGTTTGTCCACAGAACATGCTAAAAAATAGTCAGGTACCTGGTGCCCTTCTGTGAGGACAAACGTCCAGGAAGGGCTCCATCCATCATTTTCCCACAAAACACAGTGCTTCATTGCCTGCTGGTCTGCTGAGGGTAACAGTGCTGTGGTGAGAGGATCAGAGCACCAAGGTCGTCAAGTAGCTGTTCTGAGATTAGCGCTGCTACAAGGCCAGAGAAATGTTTTTCCCCCACGGAGGACGTCATGGCTGTCACGCCTGCTCAGGTCTGTAGGACTGCAGCATGGTCCCCAAGGTGATTCCACTCAACACTGTCAGGAGCTCCAGAGCTTTCTGTATTTCTAATGTAGTAATAGTATAAACTGTGTAGGTTTCCAGACTCTTTCCAGGGATGCTAAATTTGATTTTACACAGAAAGTATTTTTAAGTATCTCAATACTTAAAAGTCCAGGAAACTGGATTCAAATTGTGGTTATATTTCCCAGAAGTGGCAATTGTCTTCTTAATATTTCTTTCAAGTTCTTAACCCAATTATGAAATGAAATTATAATAAATACACCAGCGCTAGCATTTTATCAAAGCCGGATTTTTTTGTAAATAGTTGGTGAAGACAAAATGGGCAAAATTTCCAAAATGTTAACTGTTGCAATATTGCAGTGCCCGTGGGCCTCCAGAAATGAAACCCATTTCTTGTGGGTCTCTTCATTTTTTGCAAAAGAAAAAAGCATATTAGTTTCTTTGCATCCAGAGTAGACGCAATGCTTAGGCATTTCTAACCTTGGCCTGCCTGCACAAAGCATTATTTACATATTACAAGGAGAAAGAATTTCATCGGCATTAGCATTTTAGTGACATACATTGTACCCAGCTAACCCTACCTACTGAAAACCTGGCCTTTAGCCAAGGAGGAAAGCAAACCAATCTTGGCACAGGCTTTTCTATGTTTTTTTGTTGTTGTTGCAAGAACCGTTTGAAATATTTCTGGGCCATTTGTGAATGTAAAAAAGTAACAAAAAAACACGACACATCAGTGAAGAATTCACAAATATCAGTTTCCTGGACCTTTAAATCTATGTTTAAATTGCATGATTTTAGCTGTTACCATGGATGGAAAAAACCTCCAATCATGGCTTCCGGGAAGCCATGATTTAGTGGCAGGTGAGGTCCTTTGTGTCACCTTGTGGGCTGAATTGCAATTTTTTTCAGCTAAATAGGAAATGAAATATAGTTATAAATCATGAAGAGACTGATCAAATATTCATTCTGGTTTTTTTTTTTGCAACTATGTTTTCTTGCTGAAGCATATCATTTTCAGTTCAGGCCATGTTGATTTTTCCTTACGTCATCTCAATGAAATGCTCCCTGCCACACTTTCTCTCACATCCTCTTTAATATGCGCTACATCACATCAGAAATGTTGATTGATATTAATTTGAGTACAGAGATATATTTTGTCATGTAGGGGCAGGCTACTATTGCAAGCAAGTCCAAACATCAGAGTTTTCATTTCATTAATGTCATTTCTCAGAAACAACAATCTCTGAGGGATTACGGGAATTAAATAAATTGGAAATTAAATCAAATCTGTCCAAGATTTCTTTTTTTCTCCAGCTCTATGTGACAAAAGGGCGGGAATTGGTTTTGGCCAGAATATTTTTAAAGGCAATCCCAGAGAATGGGAACTTGTTATATGTCAGGCATCTCAGATAGACAGTTCCAGAATCAGGCATTGCTTCTCTTTTTGTCTTCCTTTTGTCCTATTGCACTTTTGTGTCAGTGCTATTTATCCAGAAAGAGATCATTTACACCTAGACATCTGCTTAATTTAACCAAAATGCATGGCTAGCTTTAAAAAAGGATTTAAGCCTTAAGTGTACTCATCTCCTTTTTTTTCGCATGTCCATCATTAGTACACTTTTGACTGTTTTTTTTCTCCTATCTGGAAAGGTGGAGATTTGAATAAATCCACTGAAAAAGTTTAACTATACTGTATATATTAACTTTGTGTTGTATAATGCATGAGCTGTGTTTTTATTTTAAAATGTGCATGCCAGATTTATGAAATTGCTTAACAAGAAGAAAAGGAAAAAGTAACATCCATCATAAAACTAATTAATCAAGTTAGAAAAACAAATTAAATGTGGGATGCAGGAGATGGGGTCCAGGGTGTTATGTGGAGCCATAATCTGTCTGCTCTGGCACATTCTCAAGTTATTTTTTTATGCAGGTGGTAATATTATTTGTTGTGCATGATGAAGCTGGATAATAAATGGGAAAACTGCCTGGGGGGAGAGTGCCCTTTTGTGTGTGATGCACATTTCCTAGGGAACTCTATTGTTAGTGCTCAGAGCATTGTGGGATATATATATATATAGGACACAGTAAGTAAATAAATTCACTTAATGTTCTCCTGAGTAAACTGCCAGAACGGTATGTTGTAGCATTATGTACCTTCCAGTAATTTAGCCTTATATGTTAACCAAGGTGGAAAATGTTTACATATTAGCCATACGCGTTTTATCCATCTATACAGCTGGGTATTTTACAAAAACAGGCAGGTTAAGTGCCTGTCACACACTGACAAAGAAGCTGAAATGAGCTGTGGTCTGTTGTTTATAGCCCTCGGGGTGGGATCGCATTCAAACAAAGGTCATTTGATAGGCAATTAAATGCTCAGCGTTCATTTAAATCTGTAAGGGCAAAACATGCTCAACATCGGCACAGCTGCCAGTCAGCCGCTGGCGGTTGAGATGAAGATCAGCTGTTCAGATAATGCAGAACAGTTGGTGACTGGTCCTGCTGTTGGCAAACTGCTGTAACGCTGATTTGAAAAACCCTGCCGGACAAGTAGCTGGCGCCGACGGCGGTCTGAGAGATGCTCTTTGCTGGGACAGATCCTTAAAGTTGGAATCGTTTCACAGAGCCCTGCTGATTTGCTCAAGGATTACACTGAGCTCTAATTCAGTCTTTGAACAACTGGTTGTTTTGCCAAGTCACCACCACCACCACCACCACCCTTTTTTTCTATTTACAATGAGTTTTTGTGTGCATGGTGCTTGCTTGAATGATGGTTTGCGATCTGTTTGAGATCATTATGGAGAAAGCAATTTGTTCAGGCAAAGCTGTCCTTGTTTAGTGAGTTGGCTACATTGATGCAGAAAATCTTGGTCAATGAAGTACTCAGAAACCATCTGTTTACTTTTGCGGTGGAGAGAAAAATAAAGTAATTGAGATGAGTCCACACATCAAGGAAACAGTGAGTCAACAACAACAATGTGCCGGACAGTAACGACTTCCACTAACTGGCCAAAACTGTCATATTAACATATATTCTGTGGGGCCTGCCTCCTGTATCCCCTCTGTACATAAAAAACAATGCAGCCAAGCATGTTCGACATACATCCCATTTATACATTTCTTGAAGACAGCAAGGCGATAATAGCACCCAACCACCCCCCCCCCCAATCACACACGCAAACACAAACACACATACACACACACTCACACACACACAAGATGAACCCCACAGACACACACTCGTACATGTGCACATCTGAAGACTCAGTGCTCTGTGAGAATGAAGTACTGTCTATGAATAAAACAGCAGAAGAATTCAGAACTGGGGTAGAAACACTGTGGAAATTAATTCAAGTTCTGGTTCAGTTTGAAGCTCAGAATGCATGCTGCAGAATACAAACATAATGGAACTGCGGAATATCTCAATATTAATCCAGTTCCACATAATGTAAATGATTTAACCCACTCTTCTTCCCACAGTCACTACAGTTATTTTCTGAAATAGAGGTGATAATTAACTGTCATAACTATACAGACAAGAATTTTTGGGATAAATTGTGAGTCAGTTGAGTTACCAAGCTTGGAAATCTAAACTTTATTATCTTCAAGTAATGTTTCATACCTGTTATATAACACTTGAAGTAATATATTTAACTATATTTTTAATTCTGCATCATCTGCAGTGCAAAATAGGAAATTAAGCACCCACCTGTCAGATTCATCATTTATAATCCTCTATCAGTTCAACTAATTTAAGGTATTTATTTTAAAATGTTGTAAATCAAAGATCATGTACATCGGTCCTCTAAAAATAGCTCCTACTCTCTGCTTCACATTTACAAGAAGGGTGAAAATATTAGTCTTAATGTGTTCACACCCTCTTCGAACACAAGAAAGGAAGAGTCTACTTTAAGTTGCATTCACACTGCTCACAAGTAATATTTGAATCTCCTCACTTCTCAAGCAGCTATAGCCTAAGGAAGTGAAAATGGGTTTTCTGGAAAAAGAGAAAACATTCTCACGACAGGTGTCTTTCGTTTCACATAGATCACTGTTTCAAACACTTTCAAATAAAACACTTGACACCAAAATGGTTTCCTATTAATTAAATTATTTGACTGACTGGAGACAGGCTGCCCATCTCTCCAAGTTACAGACTGATCAGACTTAATGAAGAGTGGCTGACAGTCCCTTTCCCTAATCTTACAAATATGCAAGCCAAAAATAAAAAATAAACTTTCTGTGAAAACCACAAAATTAAATGTGGATTATTAAATAACAGACTACACAAACAATATGCTGCATGATTCAAACTATCATTGATCTGCTTCATTTCACTTGAGAAACACAAAGTTATTGCAAAATTTCTCCTTTTCCCTCCAACAATGTGTTAAAATAGTTTATGAAAATACATTTAAATTATTCACAGTGGTATTGATGTACATGGGACATGCAAAAAGCTGTATGGCACTGTAAGTGGATACACAAAATGTGTTTAGCTGATCACTGCATTTTTGGCTCACAATTGAAATCTTGAAGGGCTATAATAAACCACTGGTGCTGCTTTTCTTTACAGCCCTTTGGTCAGTGCAGATTATCAGTTAATAAGAACGAATGGCATTAATTGCAACTGAAGGTGACTAGAAAAGCTGTGCCTGTAGGTAATATGGCTGATAATGGGACCTAAAGGTATTGATCTGAGAGATGACAAGACAAGCAGGTTTTTCCAGTGTTTAATCAGTGATGGATTAACAAGGGGATTGATGAACTAATTTAAACAGTGGACAGAACAGCATCAATCTGGTCAGATAATTGCAATAAAGAGGAACACTTTCAAAGAGCCTGAAAAATTTCCCCTCCTTCTGATTACAGACAAGAGTGTGTAACTCTTTGTGAGAAATCATGTCCCTCCTTCAGACACATACATAATGTTTTGGATAAGAGCATTGCTAAATGTTGACATGTAATGCAATGTAACAGTCAGAATGACACTGTTATTGAAGGCTTTGACGTCAGTCCTAAAAGGGAACAAATTGCTGTTCTCAGAAAACGGCCAGCACAGGAGTAGCATTTCCCTGTCTACATCTTTAATTGGAGGGCAACATTTTTCATCTGGGTTTTCTGGGGGGAAAAAGTGTCTAGTAATTCAAAAATAAGTGTCAATAAATGTCTAATAATTCAACCAGAAAAATGTTCTGTGTCTTGGAACCTGTGCGTCATCTGTTAGAACGTAATCGTGTTCCGATTCGGTAATGAAGGACAGCGAGATGACAGAATTTGTATTATTCTAAACCTAAGCATATATTTAATTTGGTGCCTTATTTTTCTTGGCAGCGAAAGTTTTTTTATTTATATTTATTAGCTGTCTATTGGCTTAAATTTTGCTGTGAATATTTTACAGATCTGAAAGGTCATTGCAACAGCTTGCCCAGAAAATTCCAATGTCATCCATTCTTCTGTTTACCAGCCACTTTGGCATTTTTTGGATAAGATGGGGTGCATAAATGCCATCGTAATATTTATGTATTTATTTGACCAATACACTGTCCTCTGCATTAATTACTTGTATCTTTATATGTGGTGTAAAGTAAAGGGGTCTGCATCGATCAATCAATCATACCTGCAGTCATACAGAAACAATTACTACTACAGTCAGGTCCATAAATATTTGGAAATTGACAAAGTCTACCACAGCATATTGGAGTTGAAATTAAATAATGAATATGAGCTCAAAGTGCAGACCGTCAGCTTTAATTTGAAAGTATTTACATCCGAATCGGGTGAACGGTGTAGGAATTGCAGCACTTTGTATATGTGGCCCCCCCCTTTTTAAGGGACCAAAGGTAATTGGACAATTGGCTGCTCAGCTGTTCCATGGCCAGGTGTGTGTTATTTCCTCATTATTTCATTTACAAGTAAGCAGATAAAAGGCCTAGAATTCATTGTAAGTGTGGCATTTGCGTTTGGAATCTGTTGCTGTTAACTCTCAATATGAAGTCCAAAGAGCTTTCACTGTCGGTGAAGCAAGCCATCATTAGGCTGAAAAAAAAAACCCATCAGAGAGATAGCAAAAACATTAGGTGTGGCCAAATCAACTATTTGGTACATTCTTAAAATTCACTGGTGAGCTCAGGAACGCCAAAAGGCCTGGAAGACCACGGAAAACAACTGTGTTGGATGACAGAAGAATACCTTCCCTGGTGAAGAAAAAGTCCTTTACAACAGTTGGCCAGATCAAGAACACCCTCCAGGAGGTAGGCGTATCTGTGTCAAAGTCAACAATCAAGAGAAGACTTCACCAGAATAAATACAGATGGTTTACCACAAGATGTGAACTATTGGTAAGCCTCAAACAGGAAGACCAGATTAGAGTTTGCCAAAAAAAAACACCTATAAAAGCCTGTACAGTTCTGGAACAACATCCTATGGACAGATGAGACAAAGTTCAACTTGTACCAGAATGATGGGAAGAGTATGGAGAATGGAAGGAACTGCTCATTATCCAAAGCATACCACCTCATCTGTGAGCATGGTGGAGGTAGTGTTATTGCGTGGGCATATATGGCTGCCACTGGAACTGGTTCCCTTGTATTTATTGATGATGTGACTGACAAAAGCAGCAGGATGAATTCTGAAGTGTATAGGGCTATAATCTGCTCCAATTCAGCCAAATGCTTAAACTCATTGGACGGTGCTTCACAGTGCAGATGGACAATGACCCGAAGCATACTGCGAAAGCAACCCAAGACTTTTTTTTTAAGGAAAAGAAGTAGAATGTTCTGCAATGGCCAAGTAAATCACCTGACCTGAATCCAATTGAGCATGCATTTCATTTTCTGAAGGCAAAACGCCCCAAGAACAAGCAGGAACTGAAGACAGCTGCAGTAGAGGCCTGGCAGAGCATCACCAGGGAAGAAACCCAGCGTCTGGTGATGAGTATGGGTTCAAGACATTAGGCAGTCATTGACTGCAAAGGATTTGCAACCAAGTATTAAAAATGACAATTTAATTTATGATCATGTTAGTCTGTCCAATTATTTTTGAGCTCCTAAAATTGGGGGGGGGGGGGGAAGGCTATGTACAAAAATGGTTGTAATTCCTACATTGTTCATACAATATTTTTGACAAAATCCTTAAATGAAAGCTGAAAGTCTACACTTAAATCACATCTTGATTGTTTCATTTCAAATCCATTGTGGTGGCTTACAGAGCCAAAATGATGAAAATTGTGTCACTGCCCAAATACTTCTGGACCTGACTGTATATTTAACATTGTAGTAAAGCAGTAGATACTGGCAGTCAGGTACAGTTACTGAATCCTATTGGCCAAGCCAACATATAGAATTACCCATTCTAGAAATACAAATACTGACGACAATGAGAAGCTCCACATGGATATAAGAAGTTGAATATAAATATGTAGCTTTTCAAATATAAAAATGCAAAACGCAACACGCCAACTGCATTTGGGTTCTTCTCTAACCATTTCTGACACTAAAGATTGATTAGTTCAGATTTCACTTTCCTCTAATGGTAAACTAGCTATAGACTCTTGTGGACAGACAACATTTAAGTTTGAAGAGTATGTGTTTTGGAATGTTTCGTCAAAATTATAAGTCAGTGTTCTAGAACTCCATTATTTTCTGTTATCAGTGGTGATTATTGCATTCAGCTAAGAACATTCTAATCACTTATTTGTAATATTACCCCTTAAAGGGTTAAACTAAGTCAGGGCTCATTTTGCCATAAATCTGTGATGTGTGTCCCTGGCAGCCCTCACAGTTGGAAGACTGTGTGCGTGGTCTGTGTCCATATACTGCAAGGACAAATGATAGGTTTCAATTGCCAAATTGAAAGTCAAGTTCTGACAGCAACCACCATTGTGTGTCAAGGCTGTTTTGTTTTTAACATTCAAGACAACATACCCAAGTTTTGCACAAAAAAACATATAAGACAGCAGAAAATCTCTTTCACTCCTTCTGTTGGGATTTCCAAGCAGATATCCAAGGAATTTATGTAGTTTTTAAAAATCATTTTAAAATCAATATCATCAGAGAGGTACAAGGCTGAAAATAAGTTCATTTTTAAACCTAATATTTTAATCTAAATCTAGCACATAGAATAACAGCTCTGATATTGTGAACAAAACATACACTTGCTTAAAAATAATTATATCAAATCAAGAACTCTGAGAGACTGGTAAACCCATTCCAATATTCACATGCATGATGGTGAATGACAATCTGGTGTACACACACGCACACACACAGCCTTACAAGTGTTTAGTTTCTCCAGTTAGCAGAACAGGTATCACAGAGTATCCTGCACTGTCACATATATTTTTAGAAAGAATGTTATGAAATTAAACACTTCAAATGAAGTGGTTTCAAAGGATTGCTTTTTCTTGTGAAAAATGACATAAAGCTCCTGTATATGGTCTGTTTTTCTGTGATACATTTCAAGTTCTCTTTGATCACAAATCCATTTTTTATGCAAACTCTTCTTGAGGAATAGTGGAATTCTTTGACATACATTTGAGCACTGAGTTGTGCACCAAACCTTCGATAGCTGTTTTAGACAGCTAGAGCTTTCTCAAGTGAGTTACAGAGCTTGGAGAAGAGGTTGCAGCCAACCAACTGTTATTCCTAGTAATGAAAGGACTGATGGTTATGACAGCCAGTCTGAAATCTATAGATTATCATATTCAAAATGAGTAGATTGTGGTAAAATAATGAGAACTGGCCTAAGTTTAGTTTTGCAGGTATTTAACGTCTGACAAGGTATCCAGATCTGTGAAAACGTAATAAAAATATGCATTTACTGCCTAATCAACACTTTGTCCTCAAAGGGATTTATTAACATGTACCTCCACAAGAGTGGACAGTGCAGGCCTTTGTGATTGTTTTGACAAATGAGCATTTGACCATTCTTGTGTATTTACAAATCAATAATGACTCAAGGATTTGCATATGTGTACATTTTAAGTTTTATTTTAAATAAAAATGCAATTAACTGATCTCTTCTATTTACTGAACAACAAACATGTCATTTTGTAATAAGGAGCTATGAATACATTTAAGTTTTTTTAAACAGGATTTAAAAAAATATATATTTTAATCTTTTTTTGGACTGGGAAACACAGTTCAAAATATGTTTCTCAAATAAGCCTGAATTTGTCTCTCCTTTCTTCACCCCTGTGCTCTTGGAAAACAGTAGTATGATCCAGGCTCAACCTATCATCCTCCTAATCCTCAGGCAAGGGCCTCCTTGCTCGCTGCCCTCACAAGCTTCAGATCACAAGGTCAAGACGAAGTGGGACACCGTAATTAAATTCTGATCAGCATGCTAGGCCTTTCCTCTGGACACGACTCCCCAGACCCTGATTGCAGGCTCAGTCTGAGCACTTACAAGCCTGCTTAATTAACAATGTCTGAGGTTTGGCTCCCCGCCCTTCGTAATGAAAATTAGTTTTTCCTCTTGCTGCTCTCCTTTTTTCCCCCAGGTAATAGCCTCTCAGAGTTGTTGTTAAAATGTTCCGAGGACAATAACATTGCTGCTCTACAGGCCGACAGGATAACATGTCATTTCCTATCAGGCATAAAATAAAAATGATGTTAATGATACCTCAAGGTCATCACAGATTCTGTCTATAACTGGTGATGGTGGTGGTGGTGGTGTGAGTGTGTGTGTGTGTGTGTGTGTGTGGTGGGGGGGGGGGGGGGGTGGTTGGGTGCTATTATCTCCTTGCTGTCTTCAAGAAATGTATAAATGGGATGTATGTTGAACATGTATGGGTGCATTGCTTCTTATGTGCAGAGGGCTCATAGGAGGCAGGCCCCACAGGACCATGTTATGAACATGAACATGTCATGACAATGTTTCAACACGACAGAGCCCAAAGCACTTCACAGCTTTTGACTGCAAGAAGCTGCAATATCACCCAAAGCAGTGAATTAACAACAGACATCTGGCGCTAACATGCACCACTGTCAGCAAACACTAAACTAGGGTGCAAATGACCTCACAAGTGAGACTGAGAACACTGTCGCAGTGAGATCACACTGCTTTCACCATCATCATCTTTTTCCAGGCTACATTCTGGTAGGAGGCAGGTTGACTTTTGTTTCGAAAACCGCTGAAGTTTCCATTAGAATGACTTGTACAGTCAAGACTCTGTCATTACCAGCCATCAGCATATCAGTCCATCTATCAGTGTACAGAATTTGCATCTTAAGATAACCTTCCAGTATCTGTGATCTGTCAAACCAGGAGTAAGTCTCCAGTCTTTGCACCAATAATCCCCCCCCCCCCCCCCCCGCCTCAATCTTAAAAGTTCTAGTTCTTAATTTTCCAATTCATGAATTACATGAGTCACATAATGGGGTAACTGTATGCACTTTGTTCCTTTCTGAAAAATTGCTGCACTTCTGCTCCTATGAAGAAGGCCCCTTACAGACAAATTTGACCTCCCCTGCCAACAAGGACCACACAACATTCATGCTCAGACTAGCCTGAATAATACAGCACATGTGAGCACACCTGTGCACCTCACACACTGCACATTGATGTAATCTGCACACGATCGAGCTCCCACTATGGCTCTACTAGACAGGTGACCACATGCACACACATGATTCTGGTTCCCACACACACACACACACCCCTTTTTGTACTTAGCACTTTGAAGATATTCTAGGCTTCAAGGTCAGACTGTCCAACTCAAGCCCAGGTAACCATTGCAAGGGAAGTGTCACCAACAAGAAAGGGAAGAAAAGCAGGCGCAAACACACCTGTTCAATGATCACTCCTCCCCCAATTCTCCCTGCATGCTCTTCTTCGCCCTTAGATGCTGCTGACCACACAATTTCATTTTGTCACAGATTGACTGGAATTTGAATGCTACAGCTACCCCTTTATGACCAGTGACATGAGAACACTGCTCACCGCAGAAGAAGCTACAGATGCTGGAGAGAAAAAAATACACAACCTCATTTCGATGCAAATTACTTAGAAGGTAAAGACATGAGGATAGGCTTAGTTATAACACTAATCCTGCACACTTTGAATAATGCCTCCAACCTCTTTTGGATCCCTCTGAAGAGGCTCATTGCTTATTCATTTGGCAGCTGGAAGATATACAGGTAGGTATGTAACCTCAAAAACACAAGAGCAGGAGGCCTTTTGTAGCCAATAAGTGC
Source organism: Anguilla rostrata (assembly GCF_018555375.3). Taxonomy (NCBI): domain Eukaryota; kingdom Metazoa; phylum Chordata; class Actinopteri; order Anguilliformes; family Anguillidae; genus Anguilla; species Anguilla rostrata. The sequence goes on along the minus strand of NC_057940.1, from coordinate 29,015,397 downwards.
CATTCAATGGGTTCACATCCCAGACAAAATAAACTCTGGACAATATACAAGCGACAGCGTCTGGATTTGTCATTGGGGATTGAACCAATGTAAAGGCATCTGAACCACTTCTCAGATCATCTTCCATTTATCATTTGTCTAAATATAGCGTTGGTGTGCTCTATTTCAGTTATTGCTGAGCCACTGTACATAATGGTTAGGAAACTGGGCTTGTGCCTCAAAAATTGCAGGTTTGATACCTTGGTGGGGTCAAACCCCATGAACTTCATTTGGTTTGCTTCAGTAAAATATCCAGCTGTTGGATTGTATGTAAAAAAAAAGTAATCTATCTGAATTACTCTGGATAAGAGTGTGTGCTAAATGACTATGTGTAATGGTGTTTTACGGTTTTTACCCTGGGGGGTTTATTAACATGAAATATACACATACTGTGCATATAGTCATTGTGTCTATTTGGAAGAGAGGGGGACCTATTAAAGCTGGCATACATGCACATGTAATACTGCAAGGGCGTTTTCTGACCTATTTTGTAACAGAGAATAGCACTGATTTGATTGTTGACTTTTGGGTCCATTAGAATTGATGGGAATAGCTTTTATGTACTTTTAGGCACTGACATTCTCAGCATTATGTGAAGTAAACATTTGTTTGGTGGATATTAGTTATTGCTGGGTTGAGGTTTATATTTCATATTGAATCACAGCTATGTATCGGTCTTTGAAATGAGCTCTTTGGCACTTCACATTTTCTTTTATGTCTTGAAAGAAACATGAGCTTCATTTCACTATCTATCTTCAAAGATGCTTTCACTTCATATTGCATTCTCAAATCACAGTCCACAGATCACAATCCACGTATTTCCCCATGCAGTGCCTAACTTGAATTGGTAGTTGTACCGTATGTGGACTCTACATGCACATGACTATTGCTATTTTCTTGGAAGGATCATCTCCTATTGGTTTAAATGGATTATTACCATATATATCGCAGTTTTATAAACCTTGGTGAAATGCAACATATTTAAAGGTTATTCCCAACAAGACACAGTAAAAGTCGCGTAAATTATTTTAGCAACAAAGATATTTAGAACAACAGCTGTATATCAATTAGAGCAATATGCCAAACTAACCATTTTTTTCTGTCGCTTTAAGTCTTTGAAAATGTAATGAAGACAGTCTTTACTTCGACTAGATTATCTTTGTGACGCCACATCCGGCAGTCAAATTCTTTTTCCTCCGTCGCAGGCTTTGTTCTACCATTTCCAAAGCAGCGAGGAAAGAAGGTAGCCATTACAGAGTGGTCTGTGAAATCTTACCAAACCCTGGTGCAGCGGACGCCGTAAGACTGGACAAAACAGTGTTGATCAAAACATTTTCGACATATTAAGCGAGTAGTAACAATAACAAAATGGAGAACGAAAGCAAATATCTTCCAGAACTGCTGGCAGAAAAAGACAGCTTGGATTCGTCGTTCACTCATGCAATGAAACTTGTAACTGCAGGTAAATGCCGTGCTGTAAAATCCAAGTGCTTCTAATTATTGGGACTTTTCCTACACGTAGCGCCTGGTGCTTTGAGAGGGCTTTGAGCTAACATTAGATCTTTGTTCTGTGTAACGTTGGCGCTACTTTACTAGATTGATGGTTAGGACAGAGCGAAGGCTTCGTTTGCATAACAAGGCTGGTCTGACGACCTCGGCTTCTGGTTTTAGAAGCTAGCTGATGTTCAGTGAGACACGTGGTTTGTGCGGGTTCAGTGGATATTTGCTGTACATCTACGCAAAACCCTAAATTGTGTTTTTACGTGAATGGACAGACTAGTTTACTAACCGGTAGTTTTGAGATTCTGCAACCTAAACCGGTTTAAAGGTGACGCACTATGTTTAATAGGCGTATCAGAATTAGAAACATTTGTTGGAGAAAAGTTGGAGATTTATGGACTTGGACAGTTTATTTGTGGCTAGAATTAGTATTGGGTACAATTAGTTTGCTAGCTCATTGTGGTTCCTTGTGGAATCGTTTAAGTTTGCTTAGTAGCCTGGCTGTTGTAGTCACTCGCGCATGCCTTAAATTTGGTAATGATTTCGTTTCCGTGATTGGCGGTAAGGTGAATTCCAATAATAATAGCGCTTGCAAGTTGTTGTGTTGCTGCTGTTAATACACGATGTGAGCTTTTCATTAAGTGTTTTCAAAACATGACTTGTGTGGACCATTCTGCTTTTAGCCAGCTAACGTTAGCCAACTTAGACGCACGCATCGTTTTCTGTGCAACCCCTGTGTGTTTCCTCTTTACTCTAAGCGGCTTTGGGCCGGTACTGCTCTGAACATTGTCGCTGGGCCCAAATTGTCATTTTAAAAGGCAATAGCCTTAATTATCAGGGCTGCTACGTAGGTTGCTTTTTGGAAAAAAATTGCGAGAATTTAATTCGGTGTCCATCCCCATACCTTTGGCCAGCATGCGTTACCTAATATATGAAATATACGGAGATTCTCGTCTCCCACGAATCAGGGTCTCGTTTGTCCTTTTCCACGTTGTGTTTTTGGTAATGTGTCTGAGCGCTGCATTTAACTTACGTTCTGTACAGCACGGGTAACGTCGCGTAGGTGTTCGGTCTCGTAGTACCTGTTCGGAAACCGGCTGGCTATATTTGTCTTGGAATAGGTTTGAAAGCGCGAATAAGAAACTTTCTAATTACAGCATTCAAATGTACTGGTGACGATTTGAGTGTCATTATTACGGTCAGTTGTTTAGGGTTTTGGCTAAACTAATTTTATGGGGAAACACATTTGGCTGGAATTCGTCTACCCCCAGGGAAGTCCGAATGTAACATGTCACTGTGATGAAAAAGAGAACCAAGTATGCGTTTTGAATAGCGCCACATTTGAAGCCAGCACAAAACTATGGCATAAATGCATGTGTTTGTTAATCGCAACCGATGGTGCGGGACGTTTTTAAATCTGAGTATGAGTAGATTGCTTCTGATTTGAACGCGGAGCAACTGGGTAATTTGATTTATTGTGCTTGTTAGCAGTCATAGCAAGCTCATATGCACAGAATGACGTTTGGCAGGTGCGTTTTAAATGAAATCTCTCCAACGGGAAATCATTTTTCTGTAGGCTACTGGGTCCACCCTGACCACTTTCTGTGGCCTGAAGGGACTGGAATAAACGATTTATCTGCTGCCCGGCTTGCTTGTACAGTGACTCCCTGCTGATTTGGGAAATTTTTCTTTTTAAGATCATGTTTGAAGTGTATGCTACCATTACATTTTTTTATTGCACTGTACATTTAGTGGGTGGTAAACCGTCTTGCTCGAGATGTCATTGCTGGGCTATTAAACGGCCACCGCCTCGTACAACTAGGCTACTTGTTAATCTTCTTTCACATGCATCATCAATAATAGAAGTCAGACATTTGAGCCATTTTTGAAACTGTTTTGACGTTTTAATTGAAATGATCGGCCTTATTAAGATAATGTCTTGTTCTCAATCAGTATTGCAAACTTTCAATTGTTTTCGTTTCGTAGGTAAATGGAGCGTGGCATAGCCTACGTATTGCCGCGTTGGTGGAACTTGCGTTCTAATTACCGTTCCAGGTTAATTTCCATACTTCTAACATTTTATTGCCTTCCCTCCGCATCATTCGTATATTGTGAAACGGAGGAACTATTGGGCTTTTTACCCCAAAAAGGTTATGCCAGTTGAATTAAGTGATGACTCTTAAATGTAAGTTAGGGGTTTGCTTTTAGACACTATGAAGACAATTAAACGTTATAGGCTATGTGAAGTGGTGTACTACTAGGAAATTGTGGACATACAAATTATTGCCAGAGAGCTTGGGCTGGGATTAGAGACTGCAGAATTTTTAATAAATTTTATTATTATTTTTTTTAAATCTTAATGGCTGCTTCTGGTCTCTGCACGAGTACTGAACACAAGAATGGGTAGTTTTCCTCAAAGTCGGGTTTACCAGTATAATGTTGAAATGTTTGTTTCTTAATTGCTATGTTTTTTTCAACTGCTCGAGCAAGAAACTGGTGTGCACTGAAATTACTTGTTGGAAAATTCATTGTTTTTTTTTTTTTGGGGGGGGGGGGATTGATTAATTAGAAATGGCTTGCTAACAACCTTATAATCTATAAATTTGAATATGTTCATATGGCAAATTGCCGTTATGATGAGTGCCCATTTTAAACATTTTGGATCTCTACTGTAGAAAAAACAAAATAAGGAGACCACAAAACCATAAATAGGGTCATTTAAAAGATTACACATTGGAATTTTAGGCTCACTGAAATGCATGTATTCATCTAACTAAGGTGATGCTGACAGAAATGTCGTGTATTTGTTGTGTATTACAATTGTCTGAATGTCCTGTTTTCCTGGAGCGTCACCAGGCTTTAATATCTTACAGTGGAAAGGCAAAATATGATGGAACATGCATAGAAAAGCTAGTAAAACATTAAATGTGAACAGCCTGAATGGTCTTAAGATGAAACAAACGTTCTTCATGCTATTATATGACATTGTGAAAAACCCTCACGTTCCGTGAAACGCGGCAGAGGAATTCCCTTAGCGGTCATATTAGCGATGATATCACTCCACAGGCAGGGTATCATTGCTGATTGGCGGTGATAGACATTTGCTGTGATCTGAATGTTCCTGGTTTGATTCCTCTTCATGTGGAGTGATGGTCTGAGCAGTGGTTTTGCGGAATGCAGCTTTTTAATGGTAAATCTTGCTCATTGTTAGCATGTTGGTTGTGGTGTTTGTGTGTGATTATGCAGGTGCTTATTCGAAGGAAGCTCAGTCAATTCATGCTATGGGTCTATTAAAGCTGTGATACCTGCGTTTTGGATAGCTGTAAAAGACTTCTAAACCAAAAATTCCTAGTAACTTGTTCAAAAATCTTTCATATACTTTTCTGCAGTGTTTTTGGTATTTGAGCACATTTTTTAAGTCCTTTTTGAGTGCATGTTTTTACCAAGTCTGCGTTTTTGTCCCCTCCACACGCCCCCTCCACACACCTATGATTCCAGTGTTTTTTTATTAAAGAAACGCCTCCCAAGATTTTTTTTCTTATTGCTTGTGACAGAACGACCAGGAGTCAAGCCTCAACTGTTGATGAACAGTATCCTGAATATGGATCATATAAATGCGTAGCATTGGTGTATTCTTCACTAAAGCCTGCCACACACTACACTAATTTTTTGCAGTGAGATCTTAATTGCCCTCAGGTGACGTTTGTCATGACTCTGCAAAACCTTGTAGGTGAGATTGTGCTACAGTTTAAAACCTTAACACCTGCAGTGGGGCATGACTTTAAAGGGCCAATAATTGCTCCAACAGGCACTTTCTGTATCACTGGTAGGAATTGGTTGTGAAATTTAGTCTTTGCAGAGTAGCACCGTTCTGGTGAATGGGAAAGATACCAACGTCCTATTTGTCCTGTTTTATGTGACTTACGAACTAGGAAGACTTCAGTTTCTCTAATTTCTGATTGATGGAATTTTGTTTGTGTCAAGTCTGAAGTTGTGGAAATATTTGTCTGTTTGCTTATTTTTATCCTTATCTGTGACAAGTTGGCAGCTCTGTGGTTCAGAAATAAACTTGTCCTGGAATGGCCTGATGCTTCATATAGGCTACGTTATGTGATTCCCCATTTAATGATTTGCTGGGTCTGACCCCTCACCAACCCCCACTGCCCCGCCCCTAACCCACCCAGCTCTGCTGCTGTCCAGTCTTGTGTGTGGAATCTTTCACTAGCTGTAAACTGTCCATTTTTTGAAGTTGTATTTACGCAGTGCATTCAGCTTAACTGTGGAAAATGACATGTACATGTGGTCAGTTTTCCGTGCTTCCAAATGGAGGTTCAGTGTCATGTAGGTAAAGCCATGGGCTTCAAATGCTCAGTTCAGCTTTTTAGACTAATTGATCTGATATGTAGGCCTGTTCCTAAACTGTGATAACTGCTGTGAGAAAACTTGCCTAAAACTGGGAAGCAGTGTCCCTGGGACATTTTGCAAAAAATGTATATTCCCATTTTCTTAAAAGGGCACTGGAACCACCATTTTTTTGCATTGCAAATTAAGTTAGAAATGACAAATATTCTGTGTTTGAAGCAAGACGAACCAGCCAGTTTGATCACTTAAGGCAAGTTAAGTAGAGGACGGAAGATGGGTAAGGGGCCAAAAGTGAGAACGGTGCATTCTTATCTAGCGCCTACAAAATCACTTTTAGGGGAGGGGGGAGTCTCCTGTTAGAGTTGGCTGCAGTGGACAGGTTTTCTTTTCTTTAAGCTTGCCAAGAGTGTTCGCCTCAGATCAGACCTTCTAAGGGATGGGTAGACAAAGAAAGGCCTTTCTCTGTCGACGGTTTATTACTGAAACGAAAAACCACTTAAACTCAGTGAATGTTCTGGGTTTCCTCAATGAGCTTAATTAAAAACAAATGAAAATGACCTCTGTCAGAAAAACACAGGCCTTACTTTCAGTATTGTGTATTTTACAGTTGCCATTTTAATGCGTTTAAGGCACTTTTTTTGCTGAGGAGACTATTGTTAATTGGCTGTGTCTTGAATTGTGAATCCCTGGGAACACTAAAGTTCCACAACATGCTGTGTAATTGGACATCAGCAGACACACCGTTTTATCTGTAGCTCATACACACAGTACTACATGTTGTGTTCTTGTTATTTTTGGGCTATCAAGTCAGCTGTCCATGCATTATAACTAGCCTCTTACATTTAGGCTTGTGTGCAAATAGTTTTAAATTGTTATACAACTGTAGTGTGGTGGGTTTTCCTGCTACTAAAAGCCTCTCAATTAAGATTAATTTTTAAATGCTACTTCTGGGTTTTGTGGAAAACCAGTATTTGCTAGGAACTGTTTTTACTACTTTGACATTTTAAATAGTAAATTTTCTGGCTTGTCTTGACCCCTAGTCATATGTCAAGGTAAACATGTAGGCTATTTTTTTCAGAATGGGCATTTGAAGCATTTTCTTGTGAAACAAGCATTTATAGGCAAGTTCAGTTATGCTTTCATCAAGGAATCTAGTGTTCTCTTTTGCTGTGAAAGGATAATGTTCTGTTGAGGGGTGCAGTAGGCAAATTAAAGTAGTGCTTTAAGAACATCCTGTAATCTGTATAAATTGCTGGAGAGAAAATGGAACATCCCCATAGTTTGCTAAGGAAAGCATTCTTTTGACAGTGACTGGTTGTGCATATGACCGAAATAGCGTGCTCGCTACTCTTCTTCTCTTTGGCTTGTTCTGGCCAGGATTCAGCCGTTAACAAAAGCTTCAATTCAACTTAAACGATTCGTTTCACTCTTAAATGCATGCCAGGTTTACATCGTATGGGTACATCTCTTGGCTCACTTTGTCATAAGATGCTCAGTGTGCTAAAATTAGATCAGTGGAAGACAGAATTTTTGTGACCGTGTTGAAGACACTTCAGGAGGGTTGTTTCATGGCAGGCACAATAAACATCTTACACAGTAAAGGATTTTTTCTTTCATCAGTGCATAATAGAAGAAAATGTGCAATAATGCATAGTTTATTCAATATTGGGGATTTCCACTTTTTCAATTAATCACTTTTTTTCTGGAGTAGGCCTATTTGATCAAATGCTGAAATTATTGTTAGCATGTTAATTGGTTCATGCTAGATCTGCTTCTTGGCTCCTTGGTTGGTTGTCATTCTTTGACCCCTCTATCCATGCAGCAGCGATGTAGTTGCAAGTGACAGCTCTGTTGGAACAGAAGAAACTGCACTGAATTGTCGTAACAGTGTTTTGAAGACCACTAGCTAGCCTAAAAAGTCATTAACCTTGAGGCTGATTTTTGCTTACCTGCATGTGCCAACCAGGGATTATTTAATTTAGAATTACTGAATGTAGCTGCTTCTGATCTCCTAACTTTGATGGATGTCAGATTTTCTGGCAACATCTTTTTGCTTTTCATATTCACAGTTGTCTAAGTAACTACAGTGCTCAACTGTTTATTTTGCTAATTGCAAAGTGGTGAAACGGTTCAAGTGTTATGAAAAGCTGTGGAGACAAATGAGCATGTCGGTGGGAACACCACGGCAAATCTTTCTCTGGTTGACTCTTGCCTTTGCAGGAAAGTTAACTGCTTTCTCGCTTCCCAGTTAGGCGTACTTTAGGTTTGACCTCACAGAGCAGTGCATACCTCTTACTGGAGTTTGCTTGTCAAATTTTCACGGAAGTAATTATTCCAAGCACACTGTGAACAGTAATGTTGGGTGTTGACTGCCAGCTGTCCCAAAATAGTTTCCTGTAATTTAGCATTTTTCCAGCTCGGCCCTTAATGCCATTCTGTCACCTCGATGTGCCTGCTGCTTTCAGCCCAAAAATGAGTGCTTTCAGTTGCTTAAATTGACAAAAGAACAAAAAAAAAGGTTATTATGAAAGCAATTCAGCGTGACCTTTCAAAACTATTTCAAACAAATTTCTTTCAGTACCGTCATGTCCAACCGTGATAAGAACTTGGATCCACTTGACTGTGGTTTTTCTCACCTTTTCTGATAATCCTGTGTCAAAATGTAATGACTATTGGACAGATGCGCTAAAACAGTTTTTTTTGAAAATAGATATAGGGTCATTAACAAGAATCAGCAACTTGTTCACGTGAGTTGAGTTGCTCAAATAAGGTTTTGGTGATAAGGTTGCATCAAAGAATTTAAGTTTATTCCCGAAGGCAGATTACAGTATAAACAGCTGTCTGCAACTGTTCAAACTTTGTATAATTCAGTGATGTGTACTATCTGAACCGTTTTAAATGTAGATTTGTCTGTAATAGCTTAAACAGGCTGGACATTGAAATAAGATTCTGCTCATTTTAATTGGATAATTTAAATGTTAAATTGTTATTTTTGCCTTTGCGGCGTGTAGTCATTAATAAAATTGAGCAGTTATCATTTTTTCCTTGTCTGTATTTATGCTTGTATGACAGCTTTCCTGTCTTGGTATCAGTTCATAAAAGCCATCTTGGCAAGAGTGACTAGATGGTAACTGTGATAATCTTTCCCCCCCATTTAGAAATTGAGAGGATTCAGAAGGGCGAGCCAAAAAAAGAGGAAGGAGAGACCTACTTGGACCTTTTCACTGCAAAGAATGTCAAATTGAAGGAGAGAGTGCTCATTCCAGTCAAGCAGTATCCCAAGGTGAGCTCCATTGGCTGCCTTACAGGGTGGGCGGGGCCAGAGCTGTGCCTAGCCGTGCTGTCCTGTGTCCTTTTCTAAGCTCTAAGCAGGTATCTCTGGTGAAATGCTGTGTTTTTTGTGGCCTTACGGGGAAGTTGCTCCTTCTCATTTGTCACTGAGTCATGGGAAGCATGGATTGTAGTTTTTGTTGATGCTTGTTTAAAGGTAAAGATAATGCATGCATTTTAAATGGGCCTAGTGGCACCTTTTGTGGCCTAAAGGCGTGATGTATTTTGTTGTTGATTTAAATGGTTGCACTGTGTTCACTTGTGTTTTGTATTTCAGTTCAACTTTGTGGGGAAGATTCTGGGTCCCCAAGGGAACACAATTAAGCGTCTCCAGGAGGACACGGGCGCCAAGATCTCCGTCCTGGGAAAAGGGTCCATGAGGGACAAAGCCAAGGTGAGCCTGAGCCTCAGCGTTGGGACCGCAGAGGAAATCTCTTTAAGGACCTGCCAACGTGCTGCTGTCATCTGCTCAGTCCTACCAAAACAGATGCAGACATTTTTTACAGTGTCCCGAGGGCAATAAACTGAAACTGTGAATCTCTTCAAGTCTGGGAAGATTATAATGTTAATGTCACGTTGCAATTATTTTCTATTTTTAAAATGATTTCTGGTTACAAGGAGGAGGGTCTGAGAAAAAGCGGTGAGCCCAAGTATGCCCACCTGTCCATGGAGCTGCACGTCTTCATCGAGGTGTTCGCCCCGGTGCCAGAGGCCTACCTGCGCATGGCCCACGCTATGGAGGAGGTCAAGAAGTTCCTGTTTCCTGTGAGTACCCCTTATCGTCCATGCGGTTGGAGAAAGTCAGACGCAGTCGTTCGTTTTCACGAGGAGATATCCTAATGACTGCAACGGGTGATTTTACAGATCTTTATGACCACAGATGGTGGTCCTGTTCCATTTATTTCTTTTGTTAAGCTCTTAGTGCACGACTTTCCGGAAAGGGAACTAAAATGAATTGTCAGGGCGAGTGAGGGGAAGGTGCTCTTTAGCCTACACACAGCGCTGAGGATTGTGGCTTTAGAGGGAGTTTAATGGCCGGACTTCAGAATGCGATCCCAGTAAAGAGCCGAGAGTGCCTGTGAGCTTTTATTTTCCTCTCAGCTTTTATGGTGAATATGGGTCTGTTACACATTTGCTCTTACTAGCAGGTATCGTTGCTTGTGACTGATTGAGGGGTGTAAAAAGCCCCTCCCTCTGTCTGCCTCTAACACGGGGGGTAAATCCTCTTCCCATTTAAGGGATCACTTTGCTGAAGAGCGTGCTGTGTTTTTTGTTGGGGGGGTGGGGCGGGGGGGGAGGTGCACGTGCAGAAATGAGTTGTCACCCCAGGCTTCTTCATTCATCCCTCACGTCGTGCAAGCAGGTCAGCAGGGAGGGCAGGGAGGGAGACTGCAGTCTAGCACTAGCGTAGGGTCAGTAAGATCAGGGACTGTGATGGTTAACTAGCAATTTCCTGGACTGAAGACGGGTAAATTATTGCAAAGACATTCTGGGATGCTCAGAGGCTGAAGTCCATACAGATGATCCTGGTTTTAATGGTGTGTTGTGATTCACCACAAGCATTTTAAATGGCTTGACATGGCACTTGTCCTTTCGAAGGTCAATGATAATTCATAATGTTAAAACTGTTTCCAGGTCAAAGTTAAAGGATTAAAATGTGATGTTTCTCAAACTGCTGCTACATTGGTGCATGTAGATGACACATTAATTTTTTTCTCCCCTCGGTGGTTCACATAATGTCTTGCAGAACACTGGGGTCATTTTTAATGTATTACATCCTCTTGTGTTTCATGTCCCATTCGTCTTAAGAGCTATGCTAAGTGTTAGCAGCCCAGTCAGTGGCAGTCTCCCCCTGTAGCCTGTATTTCATGCCCATAGTCTTATGGCCTTCGTCCCCTAATATACGGCCCTGGCTGAAGGTTAAGACCTACGGCCGCTAATTGGAACCCACCCGCCCCCCGCCCCCTCGCCACCTCTGTACTCTAAATAGGATATGATGGATGATATCTGCCAGGAGCAGTTTATGGAGATGAGCTACCTGAACGGGGGCCAGGAGCCCGGAACCCGGGGCAGAGGAGGCCCACCAGTCCGAGGACGTGGAGCACCCCCACCGCCTGCGCCTGGGGCCAGGTAAACCTGCGCCAACCAGTCTGCCCCCACCCCCCTCACCTCCAGCTCTGAATGTGCAGCTAATGACTAATGGCTAGAATTTTTATGGTCCGGCTTGGAACTGTTTGTATAGTATGTACCGTTTTACATAGTTTGCCCTGTTCTTTCACAGTGAGCGTTATCTTTATTTAACTGTACACCCTTCAATATACCCTAATTTTGAAGTGTTAAGAGGATTAAAATATGTAACTGGCTGTTATCCAGAGAGGCTTACAATACTGTATGCAGTGTTTTAGGCATAGAACAGAAACAAGTTATTGCTGTTGCATGTGAAGAGTAATAATTACATGAATCTAAAATATAATGTCAAATGCCATAGTAGGCGCTAGAGGAATATTGGGGATTGTAAAATAAATAACAGGGGGCAGGCAGTACACTGCTGTCAGATAAGCAAGGATTAATGAAGAAAGTGTATTTTCTGAATCTAGCGGTTCCAACAGTCAGTGCCCTTGTTAAGATGTTCAGCAGCGTGAATTCTGAACACAAGCGATATTGCGTGCTAGAACCCCTCACTTAACCTACATGTAAAATATATTATGTGATTTAATTTAATTATTATTATTGAAAATGAAAATTATCAATTAAATCGCCAAATTCGTTGATAGGTCAGTCTACAGTGCACTGGTGGAATCAACCAACAAGTCAAAACAGGCTCTATACCAGCTTTTAAGATTAAAGAATTGAATTTAATACAAAATAATCAATTGGATTAATGAATTTAAAACATACGTTCTTTATTGAATGCAGGCACACTACTTCTAAATTACACAACAGAAGACATACGGCAAAACAATTAATCTATAAATACCAGAAACAAGCGCGTAACCGTCCAGACCCACGGCGTAACTCGCTTCCGCAGACACATTTTAGCTGGCACCACCTGCCCATGCGTCCCACAAAACGTCCCTCGAAGGTTGTCCGTGAGTGAGTGACCGCCATGCATAGCCCACGGCGGCAGTTCCTGCGCGCCGTGGGAAACAGAGAGGGAGACGGATAAGCCAGACCTTGCCAAAGTATCACCGACTTCCAGTATAAGCGCCACAGGATGAAAGGAAACCAGCTAAAAACACACAACCAAGCAAGGAACCACCACCAAAATAAAAAGAGGAAAACTCTTACCTAAACGCCTACCTAAAGATTGCATTCAAACTAAAAGTAATAGGAAATATTAGGCATGCAGGATCTCCAACCCCCGATATGGTGTCCTGTGTCATATGGTTTGTCTCTTCTGAGGGGGTGAGACCCATAGATTGTCAGCCTAGATTAGGGTATCAGTGGAATTTAAATTTGCCCCAATCACATTTGCTTTGATGCTTGTGATGGGGAGACCAGGCCACATTCTTATTCACTGTTTCCCTCTATAAGGACAAAATCTAAACACTACATATCCTACAATTCCCTCTCTTGGAAAAATAGGTGAATGCACCTGCTAAAAGTTTATTTTCCCATCACCACATAAAAATGACACCGTATAAAAATAGGGCATAGCTATAAGAAAAGTACACATTTACATTCCTGAGATGCAGTTAACATTACATTACAGGCATTGAGCAGATGTTTTTATCCCAAGCGACTTGCACAACTTTTTTACATAGCATTAGTAAATAAAAAACTCCGTGGTAAATCCGCCATCTTTTAAAACAATTGAATAGTCCAATTGTGACCTGCTGGCCTACCACTGGACACAATCCCACAATGGTAAGGTGTGGTGTGGAGACATCAACAGTCTCTTCAAGACACTCTTCTGGTTGCTGCTGTTGTGACACCATAGTACCAGTCTTTTCATTCTCTGTTGTCTGGGTATCAGGACTGGCAAGGGAGAGGGGGTTCCCTGGACCACCTCAGGCAACATAGTGCTTTTTCCAATTATTGGTGCCCTTATGAAATGAAAGGCAATCCATTGCCCACGGTGTTCCTGCCAAGTTGTGCACAGTGTGCGAGGGCTCTGTCTCCTTTGACAGGAAGCCGGACAACCCAGAGCTGACGAAGTGCAGCGGGCATCTCTTAGCTGCTGATTGGGGAAGCACCATATTTCCTGTTGGATTCCTCTTTGGCTCCTGTAGCAGGGGTCCAGTCAGGTGGGACTGCGGACAGCAGTCATTCAGGCAAGCTCCCAGTCGCAGGGTGTGGATCCGGTTGCACTTACGTCCGTGGGTGTCATTCAGGGGATAGCAGGAGAGGACTGTGGTACTTGTAGGTTTAGGCCTTTTCATTCTCCGCAACATAGACCGTACTGCATGTGCAAGGTGCAGTGAGTCCACCACTGCTCTCAGCTTATCACTCCTGCTGCTGGGATGCTGCAGCCTGTGGTCAGAGGCCACTCCCCGGTGCGCGGATCAGTGGAGGCTCACAGTGACGAGGCCCAGCTCACTCCTGATCTCTCCCCAGGGGCCGAGGAATGGCACCACGCGGAGGTGCCCCACGGGGGGGCCCGGCCAGGGGCGGAGCCGTTAGGGGTGGTCCCTCGGGGCGCGGCGGACCCCCCGCCCAGCCTGCCCGAGGGGCAGCAGCTGGCCGCGCCAGGCCCCCTGCACCAGGGCCACAGAGGATGCCCCCTTCACACCCCCCAGCGCCCGAGCCCTACGAAGAATATGTACGTAGCCTTCCCACTGCTTCACACCTTTTCGCCTAGCGTTACCAATTAAAGTATTTACGTTCCATTGGGCAATTAAGCCTTCAATTAAGTGGTGTATTCTTATGTGTACTGATAGTCAAGACTAATTTTGAAAACACTTAATTTACATTTGGTGTTTTGCAAACATTTCTCACCTTTTAAAGGCTGTTTTGAACAATGTTAATGGATTAATTAACTAAACTGCAAACAATGAAACCTACAATCTAAGAGGTTTTTTTTTTTAAATCACCAGACCTATGAAGAAAGCTACACTGAGCCAACTTATGAAACATATGACAATTACTACACTCAACCACAGGCGTAAGTAAACCTTTATCTATTAATTTCCTGTCATATTCACCCTTTTAATCTGTGTAATGGGATGTCTATACGATTTAAACCAATGTTGTTCCAACCACGAAAAAGCAAACTTTCACGTACAAGAAATCGTAGCCTTGGTTGGAGTAGGTATGCCAATATCACTGTAGAATGAACACAGCCTATTATACCAGGGATCATCAACTCTGGCCCTCGAATCCAAATCCAGCCCTGGTTTTCATTTCTTCTGGGTAATTAGTGCTACTGATTGGCCAGACTGTCTTTACACCTGACTCCCAGGCAAAGAGAGGGTGGAAAACCAGCAGTTCTTGGCCCTTGAGGACTGCGAGTTGCTGATCCCTGCTATATACCATTACTTAAATACCTAAGCATTTTAAATGAGTATGGGCCTGATGCGTGCTGTGGGGTCAGTCGGGTATGCAGTCTGCTGAAGAGAACAGCAGCTGAGAAGACGCACACAGATGGCTCTTGTTCTCAGAATGGGCAAATAATGTTTCAGCCAGTCGAGGGAACTGGCAACTTTACACCAGCCAAGGGGATTTGTGTCTACCGATGGAGAAACGTCTCTGTTGTAAAATGTAATTGCCAACGTTATTTGTTGAAATGGTTTATTGAAATTTAGCCGTTTAATCAGTAAAGTAATTGATCAACGTTCTAATTAATGGTTAACAGTTAAGCGATTACTTGTTAACGTCCATACTTTTATTCAAAAGTATCAATGTCAAAAGTATTCCAGTCACAACAATGATGCTACCAAGGTTGTGACTCAATGGGATACAGGAGATTTCGGGATTCAGGCTTTCCCCATCTTTTACTTGCCTGCCATTCTGTTGATCGGATTTATCCTTAGTTCGGCTTACAAGTGAGGTCAAGCTTTCCTCTTGGAAGCAGGAATAAGGCACAATTTAATTCTTACATCGTAATTAACCTATCGGATAGGACACCGGTTCCCGAATTCTCCTAAATCTAGTCAAGACATGACCTACTATGAGACATTACAGCGGTGAGATGAACAGGAATATAAAGTTGAACTGTGCCCCCTGGGCAGTCAACCATAAAGCAGCCAACCATTTGATATTTGGATGGGCTGATTGCAGACGGGTGGAAGTCTGCAAACTTGAGAACTGCTTGCGAACGGTTTACACTGAGGGCTAGCACACCGCATGCTGCACAAACTCGAAACGCTGCGTCTTTTTGTTCATCTTGTTCAAAACTGGTCGTTTTGGGGAAAAAAAAGTTCAGTTTCATTTTGAGTAACTTTTAGCCTAACGCCAGGCTGTTAATGACGTACAGGCATCCCTCAATGAAATGCATGTGCAGTGCCTGCTGATGATGTAGTACCTGAATGCTTCATGAGTCTGTCGAAGAACAGCAGTGCCTGCTGATGCTAGGTATATGCTGTAGACTGACCCACCTCCGTTCATCTTTCTTTCCTTCCAGAGAACCTGAGTACTATGACTACGGGCACGGGGAAGCACAGGAGGCATACGAGCCGTACGGTAAGTCAGCATGATGGGTGCAGCTTCTTTCGTAAAAGTGTCAGTGTAGGCTCAGACGTGGCTGTGAGGTTTCTGTGTGCAGGGAAAGCATGGTTTTGCAGGCTCAAACGTGTGCTTTAGATTTGTGTTGGGCTGTAGATAACAGTACTGTTTAAGCTGAGCAATTTCTCAAAACTTGGAGCAATCCTGTGGTTGGTCTTCGAGGCAGGTTCTGTGATTATAAGATTGAAGTGTTTTCTCTATAAATTTGATTCGAATGACATGCTGCTTCACTGTGCCTTTGTCTACTCAGTCACGCTTTTTCCTTGGAATGTCACAGTGATGATTTGGAATTTTTCCGAAATTGTTTTAGCAAATATGGAGCACATTGTAATAAGAATCTAAAAGAGATTGTAACTAGGCCCATGGGGGGAAACTAACTGGTAAACAAGGAGAAGGCAGGGTACATGATGACCGTATGCATAACTGCACATTGTGGGTTGAGAAGTGTCTGAAATGTATTCGCATTGAAAGTCCTATAAGCCATTTTGGTTGTCTTTGGGTTGTCACGCCTCTCTCTGGCTCTCTCTGGATAGTTATGCCTCAGTGTGCCCCTCCTTTCCATAGGTCAGGATGACTGGAATGGAAACCGGGCTTCTGGCGGTGGAAAAGCCCCCCAGTCCAGGCCAGCCACCAAAGGGCCGTACAGGGAACACCCTTATGGAAGATACTGAAATGGGCAAAGAGGAAGTTCATGTTAAGCACGTTGCCCTGACAACCTACTGTCTCCATTGGCAGCTCTCGCTTTAAGCAACCACACAAAAGTAATTCTTCATTTTTTTTTTTTTGTTTGATTTCTCCAAAATTTTTTATTTTTTATTCTCTGGACTTCTTAATTATGTGAAAACAGGCACCTGTATGCATTGCGGAAACATTTAACCAATACAAGGTGAAATCAGGCAACACGGATAAATTTGTTCATAGGCTTTTAATTTTGCTTCTGTTATATTCTCCCCTTTGCTTTTTTGCATTGTTGAAGTTAATTTTAAAAATGGTTGGTTTTGGAGAAAATACAAATGTTAAGTCTTGACTATAGATCATGTTAGTTTTGAAGATTACAGTTAATTTGTGTTGATTCAAAAAAAAGTTACTCCCTTAAGTGGCAGTTGCAGATTCCCGTTTAGGCTACATTTCAAAGTTCTGTTAAATATTTGCAAAATAATAATTAAAAAAACGTAAACTTATTTCAATTATGTAATATAGGCTAGAAACATTAACAAGAGTTAATGGAGAAAACATGGAGTTCCAGCAACTTAATGTATTCATCGCATTTGTTTTAAATAGTCTTAAAAGTGCTTCACTAGATTTAGGTTTCATAATATTTTGTATTTCACCTCAAAGAGTTTTGAAATATAGCCCAATTAGACACTGTTGAGATGGAATGTCCTAAAATCCTGAATTCCGAAAGTGTCAAGTAATTTAATTGGCTGGTTCCATGGTGATTTAAAACCTGTTTATCTGGAGAATGGCATGCTTTGTCTCAATTTTTGAAAAATAAATTGGGTTGCACCTTACGGAATGAAGTAGTAAATTCTAAAAGTGATAATTAAATGTTTTGCTAAGGATTGGGACAGAGTCTCCACAAGGTCTTCTCTAAAGGGATACTGCAGCTCAACCCGAACTTTGTACATAAAACTTCCAAAAATGTATATTGCCATTAATATCTGTACCCTCTCCATAAAATGCATAATGCTACCTGTGTAAGCTTGCCTAAATAGGTAACTAAATATCTGTCCAAAAATGTTTTGCAGCAGTTTGTCAATAAAGCCTAGTTTGTTTTCTATCAAACTAAATTTGGCTTATTTTTTCCTGCTTCATCATAAAATAATGAAATACCTTTTTAACTAACTTAATAACAAAGTTGTAGGTCCTTGATCTTCAAACTAGAATTTAAATTTAAATGAGTGCATGTAGTTTGAAGAGTTTTAAAAAAATGACAGGAGATGTTAAAGATGTCTGATTCTGATCATAAAAGAACACTTATATTTTATCTCTCTCTCTTTTTATATTAAAAAGGATCTAGAGGTAAGACCTTCTGTCCTCTATAAAATAATCCTGATAGCTTCCTTTTTAACCAAGGTAATGTGTTTAGCGAGAAAGGCATCGGATGCCTTAATGTCTGGGTTTGTATTAAACTTTTTTTTAATGAAAATGTGATCTTACTCTTAATGAGAAATGTATTGTTAGTCTCTGAAATAACTGAACTTTAAACAACCATTCAAGTCTAGCTTACAGGGCGCGTACATGTCGATGCAAAGACGCGTTGGCTGCTTTTATTAAAGAAAATAATCGCAGTGCAAAGGAGAAAGGATGCTTAAACCTAAAGCTCATCAGAAAAAGGTAACACTAACCCTAAATCTGTAATTTAGTAGTGTTTTATATATAAACTGCTAGTAACTGCGTGTAAGTTGTTTTAAAAGATTCATAGATATATTTTTTAAAAATATCAAAAGCAAAAAAAAAAAAAAAAACCACAATTTTAAAAATGCAGTTAAAGGTTGTTTCCAAAATAAACTGTGTACTAACATTCAATATACCCCTGAACACAATGTAATGCAACTCTTGCTAAAAAAAAAAAAAAAAAAAAAAGAAAAAACAAGGAAAATAGTTTCGAATGCCGAATCTAATTCAATATCTGTAGATCAGTTTAGCAGCTGCTATTTTTTCTTTTGCGTAATTTGTGTAAATGTTGCCTGATAATCGACAGTGTATTTCAAATGCAATTTCTTATTCAGCCAAATTGTTAATCAAATTGTTAAGCTTGAGTTGCATGACTTTTTGCAGTGTTAACATAAGCCTTGCATGAAAGTGTTTCAATGTTCTACTTTGTTTAAACTTGTTTTTTGAGTAGTAAATTGTGATTGCATTTTTCTCCCCCTAGGCAATAAAATGGAGGCTGGACAAAGATGATGGAAAGAGATGAGCTGCCCTCTGTTTGCTCAGGTAGGTTGGTGGGTACAGCTGTGGAGCTTTTTGCTTTGATGAAATTCTTGTCTGCATTTCCTGGTTTCGCTCATTTGTCTGCTTGACCTTGGGCAGTGGCCAATCACAGAATCTCTGTCATGGGGTTTGCACAATATTTGTCCATAAAAAAGCCCCTCTCTAGCTCACCTTATGAGGAAAGAAGACACTGATTCGTTTAGCTGAAGACATCTGAATTTGGTAGTTGGTCCCTGTGAGTTGTAGCTCATAATTCTACAGACTGCATTTGTGGTCAGTGAGTGATTTAACTGACTATTCAAATGACAGCTTTGGTAAACAGTGGAGTAAAGGAGTGGAAAATGGCAAACATGGCTTCCCTTGAATCTCCCAGCATTTATGATGACTGTGATAACTAGACATTGGATTTGTTTGTTTTTGTATCGATGCAGTTCCGATCCTGTGCAGACTCGCTGGGTTTTATAGCGTACGAATTGGTTACGGTTGGCTCGTTTTGTAGGAAAAGCCATCCATTTTACTTAAATATCAGTGAATCAGCATGGCATGCATTAAAAAGATGAATGTCTGTTGGCTCGCTGCGGTGGCTTGCTGATTAGGAGCCTGTAATTGAGCGAGGGTATAAAATCCCACATCGCAGATGAGCAGGCTTAGGATGTGGCTGAGTGCACTTGTCTGCTTTGTCTTGCAACTATCAAGCATACTAAGATGTGTCCAGATCTCAAGTTTATTCAAAACGAGAAAAGTCTCATTCCTATGTGTGCTTCAGTATTATAATGTATATGATGAATTATTGTTTTCTGAACTCACAGTGAACCATGTCTAATACACTGACAGACATACTTGGGAGGCAGTAGAATGCAAAGCTTTAAGAGGCTTCTAAAGCCTCTGACCCCCTCATTCACGTGTGTATACTTGGGAGGCTGATTTGTCCGAGAACCTAAAATGTAAAGCAAACTACATTTGTCACAGATGGTGTTCTGTGGATTCACAGGGTGAATGGTTGTCTGAATCTTTTAACATGTTATTCTTTACATCTTCTCCACAGGGGCTCTGCAGAACACTCTTAAGGGTGGGAGTCTGTCCAACATTATGGCCTGAACAAAAATGTGAATGGGAGAAAGTGGTAGAGAATGCCACTGCCATCTGTGAAGACCCCAAACCTGTCCCCTTCCAAATAATGCAGAACCCAAAAACCGTCCTTATGATTGCATCACGCCACCTGCTCTCGATTGCTCATTGGTTGTAGTTGACTGTATTGTGGGTAGCGATCTGAAAGTTGTGCAATTTGAGAGAATATCTTCAGAACCATCATCATCTTATTAACTCTGCCCACAAGGATAAGGCGTTTCAGTCACGTACATTTTACCCAGGTATCCCCACCCACTGAAAACTTGGCATTTAGCCAAAGGGGTAAGCAAGCCAATCTCAGCAAAGGCTTTTCTTTGTTCCCCCCTGAAGAATCATTTAAAAGTATTTCTGGACCATATTTGAATGCAAAAAAGTATAACGCATGAGAAAAGAATTTACAGATTTCAGTGTCCTGGACCTTTAATGGCATTTTTACTCACTTTTTCACAATTCGGGCACCATAATGTTTGTGACATATTAACATTGTGTGATTGAAAGCAGTCATATTTAGTTGGTACTTTGTTGCATATACTTTGCATGCAATGACTGCTTAAATCTGTGACCCATAGACATCACCAGGTGCTGCGTATCTTCTCTGGTGATGCTCTGCCAGGACTGTACTGCAGCCATCTTCAGCTCCTGCTTGTTTCTGGGGCTAGTTGCGTTAAATGTTCTCTTCAGCATGTGAAACACATGTTCAATTTGATTCAGTTCAGGTGAATTACTTGGCCAGTCAAGAATTTTCTAGTTTTTGGTTTTGGAAACCTCCTTTGTTATTTAGCAGTAGGTGTGGGATCATTGTCTTGCCGTTGGGTTGAGCGCCGTCCAATGATTTTGGAGGCATTTGCTTGGACTTGAGCAGATAAGATGCTTCTGTGCTCTTCAGAATTAATTCTGCTGCTGCTATCAGCAGTTACATCAATGAAGGCAAGTGAGCCAGTATCTGCGTCAGCCATACTTGCCCAAACTGTAACACATCAGTCTACAGCTGTGTAGGTCTTCCTTGGATTTTGCGATTACTGAGATCACCAGTGATCTTTCTTCTTAATGAAGTTCCAAACAGTTCATTTTGGTAAGCTTGGTTTGGCCTAATTCTCAAGTTTAGCATCAAGACTAGATACTGAAGCTGTCTTATACCTGCACTGAGGAAGCAACTGAACACACCTGACTAAGCAGAAAAGCCTGCGAAGCCATTTGTCCCAAATATTATGGTGACCTGAAATGGGGGGGATATGCGAATAAGAAGTGATGTAATTTCTACATGGTGAAACCAAAATGTATTAAAATGCCCTTTAATACAAGCTGAGAATGTACGCACACTACATATATTAACTGTTTGATTGCAAATCTAAAATTGTGCAGTACAGAAATATGAACATAATCTTTTTTTCTGAACATTATACAGCTCGCTGTGTGTGTGTATTTTTGCCTTATTTGTGCTTCCTTATTACCAACACAACATTTTAAATATATTTTATTTATGCAAGGCAAGCGATTTTTCCACCACAGTTTTGTACATAATCGAATATGCAAGAGGATTTAAAATGCATTCCGGTTCCGTTGCCTGTTTCAAGGTTCTGTTATCCTCAGAATGAATTGCTATGGTAATGTCTGTGGCTTCATTCTGTTGGCAGTGTGGGTGGAAAGGGGAAGGGTGAGCTCTGAATGTAAAAATGCCGCCTGCATCCACAACCATCAGCTGGCTTGCAACTGCGGTGTGTGCCCTTATCCCTTTTAGCCTCCCCCCCCCCGTCTATAAAAGATGGTTTTCGCATGAGAAATCATTTGTGGTGTTGACTTGTAGGTCACGCACGTGCGCGCGCAGCCGTGTGAGGAGTTCAGCCTTCCTACAAACTCACTTCAGGCCAGCCGTTCCCTCCAGTCCCTCCCACAGCACTGCAGGTAATGCTGATGGCAGCATTTGAAACCGGGCTGTGTGGTATAATGTTAAGCACAAGTCGCTCATGGCTGTAGATTTAATGAGCGTTAGCCTCTGCCTGGGCTCCATTTTAAAAAATTGAAAATCTGTGAGAAGCGATCTGTAATGGACACAAATGCAAAGAGAATCCCTAAAAGCGGATAATGGGACAACTCCATTAGTGTTGTGTCGCTGAATGGAGGGGTAAAAAAAGATCTTCAGCGGTATATAATATGGCAGAAGGCTTTAAAATGTGCCATTGCTAATGATAGGGGTCATGCTTTCAGTAGCTTAGATCAGGTTGGTGGTGGCAGATTAATATAATACAAAAGATGAAAAGCACATTGATGCTGACTATCAGATGGTGGACACATTGTGGTTTTTCAATGGGTGGCTGCCTGTGGAATTAAAAAAAGTGCTCGTGTTTTTCTCCCTTTGTGGGATGAATGTAAGAAGATGGCCCATTTTTAAAACTGCATAATGCCATTCAGCCCATTAGTTTTTTTGAAACCCGTGCTAATTGAGCACCAGCCTGCAGTGGCACAGGTTCAGCCTCTGCCTTTGTCCAAACATGGCTGTTTAAACCATGCCTGTACATTGCACTTTCTCAGTCACCAGACTCGGAATGATGAACCCATGGCTACATGGGTTCTGCATTCTAAAAGTTTTCTGAGACTGCCATTGGTTGCAGCTTGTATATGTTCAAGATGCTTGACTATTTAATTTGTCTGGTCCAATGGATCGCCAAGGTTTCTGGCGAGTGCGTCTCTGCTCATGAATATTCATGAACAGTCGCAATGTATTTGATGCTAGAATGATGGCATCCAAACCACATAACAGTTTTTCTAATTAATATTCATATGCATATGTTATTCCTGGGCAGAAATACACTTTGGAAGGGCCAGAAGTAGATGGAATGACTTGTGAGCAGAATCGTTCGTTTTTGTTGTAGCTACATGAAGGTTGTGTGCGAACAGTTGTGTAGGAACAGATGTAACGCTAGAGCAAGGACAGATCTGACAAACGAAGGGCATCAACCTGCAGTGATTTCAGACCACTGATCTACACAACTTTTGCCTGGAGTACTTTGTTTCCTACTGTCTTTTGTTCAGTTTTTAATAAAATGCGTTTTTGACTTTGGCTCTTGTCTCTCTTTCTGTGTACCTACTTTTGTGCTGAACTTACCGCGAGGCCAGAGAAACATCCAAAGTTTGGACGTCCTTGTGAAGCCGATAAATTGAGACTGCCCATCGCCTCTCAGTTTGGGTGATGACATGCTTCACAGTATGTGGTTACTCTGAAATTAGATTGCCCAGAGCACCTGCTTCTAATAGGATGGGCATCGCGCCCTCAAGAATTTGGTTTCCAGATGCCCAAGAAAAAGCTTAATGAAAAAATCCTGTTGGCTTCTTTAAATAACATTGTATTGCGATCGCTATAAGAAATAGAAATAACTCGTTAGTGACTTCTCGACTCCATTTTAATGTGAAAATGCCTAGGCCAGTCCCCTTTTTGCAGTTGATATTGTGTTAAAGCATTGCTCTCACATTTCTATTCCAGTGGGAGGCTGGAATCCATGAAAAATGCAGAATTGTCTGGGCCATGTATTTGTATGCAGGGAATTGTGATAACCTGAAGAAAGGACCTAGTTTGCTCACGGAAGGGAAGGAAATGCTGGTCTGTAAAATGATGCAGCTGATGACAAATGTGAGCTGCATTTTAATGGAGGTTAATGAAGAAGTGGAATTTTTAACTTCTGGTCTAGTCTAAAACACAAATAATGGCTGCACTAACTACTAATGGGGCATTACCGAAAAGACTCCTGTTGGTGTGAAACTTCAAATCCACATGGGAACATGTACTAGGAGTGTAATAAAAGTGACTTGCTCAATAATATGCACTGGCTTGCACTTCATTTATAATTATACTGAAAATCAGTTTTTCATACAGTAAAACAAAAAAATGCTATAAAACTAGTGTTCATGTTCAAAACTTCATACTACAAAATACTCTAAAATCCTTATATAAAAATTAAATAGGTAGGCATATTGGCTTCAAAAATAATTAACAATGGTAACATTTGAAATTAGTTTGAAATAAATTATTCCTATGACTAATCTTGTTACTTATAGCTTGTTCAATAAGTGTTCTGTGTGCTAATTTGGGGCTTCTGCGTGTGGTTGATGGTTTTAATTGAAGTTTGGGTTTTTTAAAAAGTAGGATGTATTGAGGTGTGGGAATTGACCGTAGCTCAGAAGCACATGGCGCTGCTGTAACCTTAGCTCAGCAGATATAGGGGTTTTATGGTGCGCTGGATGCTCCACTGGTCTGTGGTATTCTTGGAGTTGTTGGATGCACATCATTTGCTAACTATGTATACCCTGTTATCCTCTTCCTCCATTTGGGATTACAAGTTTTTGCTTCAGTTTCATTCTGAGGTGAAAACTGTAATCGTCACCTTTCACCTGACAAGGGGTGATGCGTGGGATGGATATTGCAGAAAAGCAAAGCCAGGGCTGGCCTGGACAAGGTAGATTTTACATTTCAGAGCACAACAAATCGTCTCAACTAATGAAGGCCCCAAAAACATTTTGCAGACCAATGAATGATCTTTCTCATGCTCCCGTCCATTGATTATTTCCCCCCCACTAATTTTGACCATCACAATCTTGTACGTCTAATATATCTCTCATGATTTCATCAGTTGATAACATGATACCAAAAGGTATTTTGTTTTGTAAAGTAAATTATAATTGACAGTTAACACAACCTAGATAACCTAGTTTGCGATGTATCCTAGTAACAAAATTCTGAGCATTTCTTTAAATATTTTGTTCTGGGGACTTGAGGTTTTGGTTCTTGTGGTAACAATGAAATGTTTGTAAATGTGAAAAAATATTATATTAAATCTATTTGGAATGGCAGTTGTAGGTAAGGTATGAACTGCGTAATGTTGATATGCAAATGGAAGTGGAATGCTGAGATTCTGCTGAAGCACAGTGTTTGCTGCAAACGCAGGAGAAGGAGCAGCACCGCTCTGTGCTGTCTCACCATCTGCACTTCTGCAGATTTTCTCTCGACTAATGTGTCCATCCAGCTATGAAACAAAAAGTAGGATTCCAGCTGGGAAAACAATATGGTGGGCATCTTCAGATGGAAAAGTTTGTTTTTCCAGTTGATTGCTGGCCGAGACAATTGCGCTCCAGAGTTTTATGTTTCAGAAGTGTCTCTCTCAATTCTGCTTTGGAAATCTAGGTTTGTCGCCTGGTTTGCATGCATTTACGAGTTTTCTCTGGACAACAGTATATTGTAGGGTCGTTGTCCCTTGTTTGTTTTCATGGAGCTGAATAGCTCACCTGGACACTGCCACAAACCAACAAAATTTTATCCTAAAGATGGGGGTAGGTTGGGTGGGCTCTTGGCAAAACCCCAGACCTGGCATAGTTACAAACGAGTAAGAGCTTGAAACGTCATTCCTTTCTCTCCGTTACCGTGTGAGGTTCTGGCCTCTCATTAGCCTTTCCTCTTGACTCTGGGGCACCTGCCCGACCGCACGTGCGAACAAATCCCCCAACAGCAATTTGTGGCTCCGTGTAAATCAATTTCGGTGCTAAGTGGCGGCGGTGGCGGGAGGGGGGAGCTGCTCTCGGTGCATCTCCTGGGCCCCGGCTGCAAAGCTGATGACTGACTCAGGGCCTCTCCAGTCCCACTCGCTCCCGCTCGCTCTACGCTCCTTCATTTGAGTGTGGAGGTGGAGAGTGTGCGGACTGAAGGAGCCAGCCATTATACAGCACATATTTTACAATGATAACGAGGCAGACGGGACACCAGCTTCCCGGGTTGGCTTTATTGTGGAGGCTGTGATTGACTGAGCTGGCATTGAATCTTGGGAGTTTTTCGGTCAGTGTTTTGAAAAACCCGATGTTGTGATCATATGGCCCTTTATATGCTCCTTTGCATTTTGCATTAAGTAAGGAAGGCGTTGTCATCAATGTTTACTCAGAATCAGGAATCCTGCATTGTGACTCAGTGCAGACGTTGGCTTAAATCATGACTTTACCTCTCATTTTGCCAGTTCTCACATTCCACATTACAAATTCATTTCTCTTGCTGCTTTGGATTCTGTTTTCATCTCATTTTCCCCTTTTCCCCATCAAACTAACTAGAATCACAGCTTGTCTGTTTTGAATACCAGCTCCTGTCTCAAGGAGCATCATGTTGCAGTGGGGGGAGGGGAGGCAGGGGGCAGGGAGGAACGGGGAGAGGGGGTGGTTGGAATTTTGGGGGAGATTCACATGCATCGCTTTTATTTGTGCCTGTCACAGGAAGGTCCTTTCTGGAACAGCTGCTTCCTACCTCGAGTCTCCACTGTATCTGTTTATTTCTTGCCTTTTTTCCATTGCGAGAGATTTTGCTTCAGGGGTATGGCAGTGACGCTGGTTGACAATGGCAACCAGCCACTACATGTCCCAGTCCCACAAAGAGACAGCCTGAGATCACCCTTGTCCTCGTTATCACCACCAATGCTTTATTTCACCAAATTTGGAAAGTAAAAGGAAGTCCCATCAAAATAGTACTCACTGGAAATTAATCTTAAACCAGCACTTCATGTCCAGTTCATCACCTGAATAAACATTTATCAGAAATGCTCTGATATTGATAGTGAATTACTGCGCTGCAAGAAATGTCTCTTCTCGGGCTGATTGTTGACGATTAAATTATTACTTATCAATACAATTTATAGCATTTATTAAATTCATATATAAAAGCCAAAATTGCTTTGTGGTCTCAGATGGCTGTTAAATAAAAAAAGACCAATATTAATAACTCTGCAATAGCCTGTCTGAATAATGTTTTCTAAAAATGTGTGGTAATGTGCATTATGTGGGTATTTTGGTGGGGGATGGGGTACTCTAAATTGTCACATTTGCATAATATTAAGAATGCATTCAAAAACAATTGCATTAAATCTAGTTGGGAAATGAATAATGATTTAATGACCATCAAAGGAATATGTTTAAAATTGGGTTAATGAGAGTGTACAAATGTTTCAGCCTATTTATGCACACTTGAATGTATTTTTTTATTTTGTTTGGACTTCAGTTAAAGGGTGATTCGTGGTTAGTCGAGTGATCTAGTCTAGATGATCTAGTCCTTTACATATTAACTTCAAAGATGACCTTATGGTCTCTCCTAATGTAGATTTGTAGAGCAGCTTGTCAAATTTAATGGAATACAACATTGAAGAGTGAGGGCTATTATTTAAGTGAATAATACTACTCACTGCCTGCTCAACCCAAATGCTTTATCTATGTATATATATATACAAACACATACACACGCAGACACAGACACTCATATAAGGCCATTTTGTGACACTTTGAGGGTTTAGACAGGCATTGACATTTTAGGAATGTGATTCTAACCGAATGCCTCGCTGGAGGGACGGAGAAGGTGTCAGATCAGGGTGCGAGTTTTCGTTCTCGCAGCGCAGCAGGAGAGGAGGCGCAGCTGCTAATGAGCTGCAGCGTCTGACAGCTGAACTCGCTGCTGCTTTTTGTGATGAGGAGTCGCCGTTTCTCTTGCTCACCAAAGACGCAAATGGAGGCGCAGAGAAGGAATGTCACAGTGTCCCGGTATGCGGAGCTGTTTTTCTCCTCCGTCACCATTAATTCTGCCGGAACAAGCTGCTCATGTGTGACCATCGCCATTAAGGGACTCACTCGTCCATATAGAATACGCATGCTGCTCCGCCATTCTTTCAGCAAGATCGGGCTGTGCTAAATAAATAAATAATAACCCACGCCTTCCAATTTAGCATAGCCCGATACTTACAGAACTGTAAATACTATAGCACAAGAAGCTCTTGCCACATTTCTGGGTTTTTATTGTCTATGAAATGTGACATTGATCAAGCTGCTTAATTGTCATGCATATTAGCTACTCAAATTTCGAAACAATCAAGGACGTTAATGGTTGTCACGGATTAAAATGTGCTTGCCGTTTCTCTCTTGAGCATTCTAACAGTGCAGAGAGAGAGAGAGACTCCAGAAAAGGTCTCTAGTGGTTCTTGCAAGCAACGACTGCTAATGAGATTTCGCCTCATTTCGTGTTTGAGTTAAAAAGCATATATCCTTCTGGCTCCAAGACAGTGTTCTCTCCTTGTTTCCTTCAGGGCTCATTACAGCTAAGGTGCCTAATTTTGGTGCAAAGTTCAAGAACTGAATAGTTCCTATTTGGTACCCTTTTTTTAAAATAGATTTGGGCCTCATTACTGTTCAAAGACAAATACTGGTTTCAATGAATTCTGCAAGATCAATCAGCTAATATACTGAGAGCACTATTTGTTTGGCTGAGCAGCATGGTCCAAAAAAGAAGACGTGCTCTGAAGAGGGACATTACAGAAAGACTTTTGAGAAAAGAAATTAAATGAATGGTTTTTGTATCTGGCACCCTCCCTATTAAATAAGTCTCTTTGTGACCTGGAGGGGCACCATCAGGGATTCTGAGCACAATGAAGAGAACTCACCTTGGGCCCCGCCACCCCTGAAAACCCCATGTTCTAATATTTTTTGAGGGCCCCTGTCAGTCAGGAATCGTGCTAACCTCCCGCTATGTCACCAGGAGTGCTATGGCGTTCCTGGTGACTTGTAAACATAAATATTAAAATTATGTTTTCTTATTGATTAAAAAAAAAATCCACATCACATTGTTTATGAATGTTTTCCAGCTCTGTTGCGAACTTGTGTGTTTCCAGTGGTGGGGAGGGAAGCAGAGTGAAGAGGGAGATTATTTTCGATAAGGCGGCTGAGTGCGGAGGCCGGAACGGGCTGGGGCCCTCCGGGGTGACGGTAGCGTGGCACTGCTGTGGTTTATGAGAGCTGGCTGGGGGACACAATGTTGCACCGCTCAGTGTAGACTGACTGACTCCGAGTGTCCGCCGTTGATGCTGGCTAGTGTTGCGTATCTTCCTCCTCGTGGTGTCAATGATGGCCCCGCCCCCTATGCCACCGTTCTTCCTGCTCCACCTGGATGCCTCTGCCTGGGGGCGTTTTGTGAGAACTAGGCCCATTGTAACATCTTAGTTTTCTTAATCCTCTGCCTAATCTGGTTTTGTGTAAAGTAGCGCTTGTTCCCATTTCAGTGATCCAGGTTGAATGGAAGGATTTAACGGTAGTGCACCTGTAGCAGTGGCCTAGATGAACCCCTTCTCCCTACTCTCTCAAAGTGGGTGCTGGAGCAGAATGCACTGCACACACTGGAAGAAACAGCGCAAGTTGACTTTACTGTTCTTCCTTTCGTGTATGAATGTTTTGCCCACAACTACACAATGACACAACAGCAAGAGAGTGGTGATTAATTTGAGATTAATTCTTCATCAGACACAATTCCACAATTTATTGTTTATTGGCATAGCACAAAGCCTGGTCCTGGGTGATTTAACATAGTTTATGTTGTATGTACATTACACATTAAAACAGGTACATAGCTTACAAACACTATTCAAGTTCAAGGCCCCTTCACCGGAGTCTCTACTAGGATTTGCATTCTGCTGGCAGAGATGTTAAAACAATGTCTTCTCAGAGACATATATAGGATAAAAATTTATAATTTTCCTATGAAGACATTTCTTCATCAACTGGAACTGTACCAGTATCCATCTGAATTTTCCTTTCAAACAACATATGTGAAGCAATATTTCATTACCTTTTTCCCCATTAGGTTTTATGGCAGTACACTTGACTGCATTACAGAAAAAAATAATGACGGCACTGATACTGCTTTCTTCCATAAAGCTATTGACATTTTGAGGTTTTTCATTGGCTGTGTTTTTACTCTAGGGCAGATTGCATCAGCTCCTTCTTGGGGTTGTAGAGAGCTTTTCCATTACATTTCCATCCGTGTCCTTTGCTTTCTCCCTTGAGTGAGTTTCTACGACCACTTAGCAGGAGCCATTTCCTGAAAGCTTTGCTTTGTGTCATTTCCCATGATAGCCCAAAGAGGGAAGCAAGAACATCAAAGGAATTAAATTATCCAGATGACCAGTGAAAATGGCCACTTCTGTTTAAGAAAATGTCCTTTCTGAACAATCTTGGCCTTGAGATCTCAGTGGAAGAATCCTGAATAATTCTAGCAGGTAAATTGCTATGGCCATGTATTTGAAGTAAGGAAAAGCACACTTTTAAAATAAGAGAACAGTAGAGATGGCTGCATGCAGTGTTTTTTCTTCTTCTTCTGTCTACAGCAGTGAGTAACTATGTGAAAAGACTGCATTGGGGGCGCAACTGAGAGTAGGTTTAACAAAATAATAATTTAGAATTCGATTTTGATTAAAAAGTTCTGTGTTTTTCCCGGTTTTTGTTTTGTTTTATTTCGCCTTCTTTGCTGTTATGGTTTAATGATAGCACTGGAGTGGCACTCAGACTGCATCACAGGGTAGATATTAAGTCTGCTGAATTTATGACATTGGAAACCTCACACTTCTCCAGCTGCCCCAGCTGTACTGGAAACCCCCTTCATTTCCTTTGATGTGAAGAAGCTGGGAACATCCATATAGGTCCCCTGCATGCTCAGCACTTTGTGTCAAACAAAGGGTGATGGTTTTTTCTTGTTCACATGGAGCTTTAAGAGGACTGTGCCTGACAGGCATGCTGATGTATTTAACTTGTACTGGTCAATGGGGTATTTCATTGCCGTTGGCAACAGGCCCCACAGTGCAGAGACAGAGGTATAGTAATGAAGCTTGCTTCCGTTGAAATTCCCATGTTCCCATAAGCCCCATCTCTGTGGGTGAAGAGCAGGAAAACGGATGGCCGAAGTCTGAAATTGTTTCCGGGAGTCTCTGGAAATCGGAAGATTAATCTACTATCTCCAAGCCCGAGGAGTAAGAATTGGGGAACTCAGAGATGGGAGAAAAAGAGGAGTGGGACAGTGATCGAGTGACTGCTTCGTCTTTCAAACTCAGTTTGGTCCAGAGTTCGTCATTGGGTGTTATGTCTTAATCAGATGTATGGTGTCAGTTTGATCGAACCAATAACAACATGAGCATGACACAGGGCTATGGCTTGTATTTCACTTGTCTCCCTCCAGTGCTCAGCCTTTTGGATGGCCCAAGAATCTAGGAAAATAACACATCCCAGATCAACTGACTAATCAGTGTCCGGATTCAAAATTAAGTTTAATGGCGCAAGTTGAACTTCACAGTAAAGTTTTCTTAGTATTGTTCTATGTGAAAATAAAAGCAAGAAGAAGTCCTGGCTTGAATATAATGCAGATTTGAGATTCGTAAAAAGGGGCATTTACCTGTATATGCTTGATGCACAAATCTATATGCTTTTGTTGGAGTCCATGTTCAATCACTTAATTACTTTTTCAAATTTCAAGCTAAACAGTGGTGTGAAAATGTAATTGCCCCCTTTCTGATTTCTGGTTTATTTGTCACACTGAATGGTTTCAGATCTTTAGACAAAATGTAATATAAGACAAATACACATCTGGCGTAAAAACATATGCCAAATCAAATATGCGGATCTGATCCGCTGTGGTGACCCCTAATGGGAACAGCCGAAAGAAGAAGAAGAAGAAGAAGATTCTAACTAATAATCGCAGTGAGAATCCCTAGATACCTTCTGTAGTTGCACAGATTTGGTAATAACAAATTGTTTGCGATAAATGCTGTGAAAGCCATTAGTTACGACATGCACTTCCTCTGAGACTAATCAATAGTTGTTGAGAAATACTTCATGCCGTGATGTGCATATTTAAAATCTGATAGAGCATTCCGAAACCACAGGTTAGTCAGAGTTGTTCTGAGTGTGCTACCAAGACATTGAACTGAAGCCTGTGTTTGTATAGTAACAGTTATAGCTGTAGTAATAGTTACAGTAGGCCAGTCTATTGTTGTGCTGTTCAATGGTTGACGTGCCCATGTCTCACCTCCCTGTTCTCTACATGGTATTTCCTGATGTTTAGAATCTTTTAATGTATTAACCTATATCTTTTTTATTTTAGAGGACATAATTAAAAGTACATTTCAAGGTCATTTATGGAAGACTTTATCCAGTGGATTGAGCTATTTCACTTATTATTTGAGAGTAGCTCCTCCTAAAGAACGACCAAATAGAGCATCCATTGTTTTACAGCCTAGTTAACTTGACTGCGTTTATCAAATACAAGCATGATGTTTTGAATTCCTAAAGATTATCAGATGGTTAAATTTCCATTTCATTCATGGGTAGCGACATTGTAAAATCTAAAAAATGAAGTCATATCTTTCAGTGCTTTTGCTAATCTTTATTGCTTTTTATTATTGTCCCTCTTGAGTGTGATGTTGATTTTTTGGAGTCACACAGGCATGCAAGTGCTAAGTTTTGCATCTCATAAATATGGCCTGCAGGGATTCTCAAAACAGCTTTATTTCCCTTTTTTCGTTTAATCATGGCAGCAAAAAATTGTTTTATTGCAGAATAGGGACCAAAGTCTCTGTTCATTACTTTTGAAATTTCAATTAAATGATCCAATATATGACCAGCAGCTGACTCAGCCAGCTGCAATATTGTCCATTTTGAGATGGTAAATGTTTCTGTGCCTGGTTCTGTACAGCATGAGAAATAATTTGGTGTCTGGGATAGTTCATGAAAAAAGATGTCATGGTAATGACTGAATAAGAGTCAGACTCTGAATTATTACATTTTTAATGGGTCTCCTCATTGTAAAACAATTTGAATTATTTCAGGGTGCTTTTGCAGTCAAAAATTGATACTCCTGTAGATGATGATGATGATGATGGTGATGAGCACAAGTCTAATAATATCATGGATATCAGTTTTTCAGCATACCATTCAGGAAAATCAGGTAGAAAGCAGCACAAAGGGGGATTCATTTTTTGGGGTGTGAATTATTTTTGTCTCGTGGGTGACAGTGTGGCACAGTTAGCAAAATGTTTTAGGTCTAAATCCTTTGTGGGGAATTTCTGCAGTACTCTTCAGCACAGCACTAATTCCTCCTGCTTCAAAAAGGGATAATATGCAAGCTACAGTGGGAGCACCGTACAGATTCAGCGTGTCTGCCAAACAAATGCAGAGCAACAATGACATGGGACCCACAATGCAGTGCTGAAAACATGAGTATAAAAGAGAATGTTTTGGGGCCTTTTGTGAAGAAGGGTGTTTTTCAACAGCCTTTCAGCAGGGTCAATGCAGTCCTTTAATGATGAGAAATGAATAGAGAACGATTAAGCTGCAATTAAATCTAACTGCCTCAGCAGTGTTTGTAGGATTCAAGAGCTGTGAAATTACCAAATGTTCTAGTCCCAGTTTCCAAGTAAATACCAATAATCTCCTACCACTTGAACATCAAGAGACTACCAGATATCTGATTGTTTAAAAAAAGGACAAAAAAAAGTATATATAATTGGGGAGGTGGGTGTAAATGAAGACAGAGAGAGAGTGATCCTCCACAGTGGAAACGCATTCTGGCGGCGCATGCTCTGCTGCACATCGGCTTGCTGAGCGGCGTGTCCCGTTTCCTTTACGCTGCGGCTGAAAGCTGGAAGTCTTCCTGGTCTGCAATCCCTGGTACCAAGTGCTTTATCCATTTTCTGCACCTGTAGTTCAGCTGCCTCATTAATTCTGTCAGGGCTCACAAAAAGGGTTAGGACCCAGGCACAGAGATCAACACGGAGGCAGAGGTAAGAGAAATAAGAAGTCTTTACTGAAGTCTTTAAGAAGAACAAAAGTCAAAGTCAAAGACAAGAACAGCAACAAGGCACAGGAGGCAGAGTAGCTGTAAAACTAGACATGGGGGACTAGCAGCTGGGACAGACATGCAAGAGAACTTGTGAAGACTAAGAACCAAACTGAAGAAAACCAGGAACTTAAATACACGAGCAGATGTGTGGAATATGAAAAACTCTGATCTAATTACAATAAACAGATAGCAGACATGAAACACAGGGGAATCAAAGGAACAGGCAGAGGACTAAAACAGTTAGTGGTCAGGAACCGGAGCGGGGACAGATTTATGCCATTTCAAACTGTCTTGGTAAGTCCATTTTGTCCATATATACATAGAGAGAGAGATAAAAGAAAGAGAGAAGGAAATATCAGTGCCAAGTCAGTTCATTGGGTGTTGTTCTTGACTCGACTGGCTTTTTGCTCGCGCCACAGGTAGTCATTTGTAGTCATTTGTAGTCAGTTTTTCAATGGTTGCTCCCATGTTTTGACTAGCACTTCAAATCAATGCATCGACATTACAGTCCTGGAATATGCGCTTGTGCACACTGCTGCCCTTTGCTGATTATGTGAGCCCTTCACAGCCCCATTCTTCCATCTTCAGTGCTCACAAAACATCAACACTTGAGCTGACTTTGTCAGGCTCCAACCAGACATTGAGTAATCAATCCTAGCAGTTACTCCCTTTCAAAGTCGCTGAGATCTCCTCTGCCGCCATGCTAGCCATAATTATAGGCCACTAGGCCTGTCCAGCATTTTTATACATGACCCCATGCATGCTAGGATTTTAGCGGCTTGATTAATGCGAAAGCCATAATTATGTGGTAAACTCCGCTTTGCATATACTTGCTCCTTATTACAGTAACTTATGTTCTGTTTGCTACCTGTACATTTTCCTTTGGGGGCTGAAACAGCATCTTCATTATATTTTATTATATATTTATATTACAAAACCCACAAAGGTATTGTATATTAAAGAAGCTATTACACCCACACATGATATATTTACTCCCAATGAAGAAATGGTTTGATTTGTTGTGCCTCATAAGTTGTGTTTTGTTGACAGTAATAATGACAGAAACAGAGAAAGGGCCCCAATTTAATTTTATTTGTGCATTTTCACGGAAAATGAAGATGTTTGATTGAGTGATCTGGGACTGAAGGTCCATGTTGAGGGGGAAAATGGTTTTTGCAAAACTAAGCAGCCTGAATTCCTAAGGGGCACACTTTAGATGGGTTCTCAGCATTCAGAATCTCCATCTGCTCCATTTTTTCCAAATCAGACTCTTTCTCTGTAATTATTTGTTTTTTGGGTTGGAGTGTGATGCAACTTATCAATGCAGCCATAACAAAAAGCTGGTTAATTTTTTGGATATCCATATACCTGTGGATCAGTGCTATTGATGAAACCAATTCAGAACTAATAATGAATGAAATAATGTTTTTGGTGTATTGTCTTTGTGTAATGTTTTGTTATCCCTTGCATCTGTTTTTATTTATTGAAGTTGTACAGCACTTTGGCAATGTCAGTTGTTTTTAAATGTACTTCATAAATACAGTTGACTTGACTCAAATTCAAATTCAAATTCAAATTCAAATGCTTTATTGGCATGACATATTTAAAAATACATATTGCCAAAGCGTAGTGACAACAGCAATCAACTAAGTAAGAATATATAATCAAAAGGAAAAAGAAGACAAGCAGCATCAATGATAACAGCACAAATGATAGGAACATAATACTTATCTATTAACTGAATTAAACTAATTATATTATATACATGCACACATACACACACATACATATATATATATATATACATACACATATACATATATATATACACACATATGTACATATATATATACGCACATACATACACACACACACACACATATACATACGCACACATATACATACAAACACATATGTATATATACACCCACACATACATATGTTTGCCGGATGCTCACCCACTGTCCCTCAGGCTGTGACAGGCAAAAACGTATCTAGCTGCGAGTGAGGCTGTCGCTCCTTCTCCTAATAGAACTCGCAGCTTTTCGTCGTTTGTTAGGGAGGGAAATTTGTTTTGGAATTTTGAATTTTGGATCTTATTAAAATATGTTTCCCTTATCTGTGAATATTTTTCACAATATAGCAGGAAGTGCATCTCTGTCTCTACCTCTCCTACGTTCTTCTTTGGGTAGCCATGTTTTTTTGTGCCTTCCTTTTTCAATTGCTACGGTGTGGTCACTGAGCCTGTACTTGGTCAGGATTTGTCTCTGCTTTGTATCTCTGACAGAGAAGAGATACTCTGCCAAATTGTATTCTCTGTTTAGGGCCAAGTAGCAATTAAGTTTATTTTGTGTTTTGGTTTCATTATTCCAGTGTTCCAGATAGGCATCTTTTGTTTGTTTAATTATTTGGTTTACTCTAATTTCTGGTCTTAAAGCAGCGCTGGTCTGAGTTTGGTCAGTGTTTGGTTTTAGTTGGTTAGTCAGTCTCATGACCAGCTGACTGAGAGGACTCTTTTTGGGTTTCAGTTCTTGGGTTTTCAGTGCTTGAAATTGCATTGTGTCCTTGGGACTTGATTTGAGGTGCATCCAAATTTAAGTGCTCTTTTTTAATGTTAATTATCAATGGGTATCTGCCTAATTCTGCCCTGCATGCGTTGGTGGGAGTTTTCCTTTGGATGTTTAGTATTGTTCTGCAAAATTCTGCATGCAAGGCCTCTATAGGATGCTTCTCCCACCTAGTGTAGTTGTGATAACTGAGTGGACCCCATACTTCACTTCCATATAAGGCAATTGGTTGGATTACACTGTCAAAGATTTTAAGCCAGATTCTAATTGGTATGTCTATTTTGTGAAATTTTCTTCTAATTGCATGAAAGGCTCTGCAGGCTTTTTCTTTTAGTGTATTCACTGCCAGACCAAAGTTTCCTGAGGCACTTATTTTGAGCCCCAGGTAATCATAGAACAGGGAGTGCTCTAGTGCGGTGTTTCCTAGAGTGAACACATGTCTGGTTTCCTGAGATCTGGGTTTCTTTTGGAATATCATTATTTTAGATTTTTTTAAGTTTACTGTCAGTGCCCAGTTCTGAGAGTATTGCACCAGTAAATCCAAATTTTGCTGTAGCCCTTGTTCTGTGGGTGACAGCAACACCAGGTCATCCGCATAGAGTAGGAATTTAACTTCCTTGTTGTTTAGGGTTAAGCCAGGGGTAGCAGATTGTTCCAACAGCACCGCTAACTCATTAATATAGATATTAAAGAGCGTTGGTGACAAGCTGCATCCCTGGAAAACACCTCGTCCTTGAGTGAAGAAATCTGTTCTTTTATTCCCAATTTTTACTCCACATTTGTTATTGACATAAATAGATTTTATGATGTCATAAACTTTACCCCCTACACCACTTTGGAGAATTTTATAATATAGTCCTTCTTGCCAAATAGAATCAAAAGCCTTTTTAAAATCTATAAAGCATGCAAAAATTTTACCTTTGCTTTTTTGGTGTACATGTTGATTAATTAGGGTGTGTAGGGTGTAAACATGATCAGTTGTGCGATGTTTTGGTAGAAAGCCAATCTGTCCTTTGCTCAAGACATTGTGTTTCATAAGGAAGGCTAGCATTCTGGCATTGATAATGCTGCAGAAAATCTTCCCCAGATTGCTGCTCACACAGATGCCTCGGTAGTTATTAGGGTCAAATTTGTCTCCACTCTTGTAAATTGGGGAAATAAGCCCCTGATTCCAGATTTCAGGAAAGCAGCCAGCTTGGAAAACAAGATTGAATAATTTCAGCAGGGCCTGTCTCAGCTCAGGGGTGCTGTGTTTAAGCATCTCTATCCTGATGCTATCAGGTCCACATGCTTTTCCAGGTTTTAGCTTTTTAATGTTGTCTTCTAATTCTTTCATTGTCTCTCTCCTCTCCCATCCTCTCCCTCCCTCTCTATCTCTCTCTCTCTCTTGCTCCCCTTCTCTCACTCTCTAATTCTTTCTCACTCTGAGACACACAGACATCCCTCTCTTCCTCTTTGTTTCCCAGGGCTGGTAAAAAAAAGCCTTACTTCCTTCTGGATGCACTCTGTTGGCCATAAAAAAAAAAAGAAAACTGCAAAAATACTGAGAAACTGCAAATTGGTGAGAGGGCAGGAAGAGGGTAACTCCCTGTAGGGGGCAGTTGGCATCTCAGAGCAGGAAACGACAGGCTAATCCCTGGTGCAGATGTGTGTATTTCTGTCAGCCATTTTATGCAGCAGTGCCTGCCTATGGTGAGATGGCCCAAGGGTGTGGATTTTCACACTACGGCAGCACTGATCAGACACCACAGAACTCCCCAGAGGGGTATCTGCGAGGGAGACACCTCACAATCTCTCAATAAAGTTGAGTTGACTTGGCACTCTCTCTTTCTCTCTCTCTAACATCTTACTTATTTTATTTCATGTCTCCTGTATATTTTTTCTTTTTTAATTCTATTTATCCTTATTATTTATTTATCCTATTTTATTATTTCCATCTATTTACTTACTCTTTATTTATTTAACAATTTATTTATCACTCCTCTTTCTCTCTTGCTTTCTGTGTTTATGGTGGAAATTAAGTGTTGGCAATATAATAATGGTGAACTCTGCAGTAATCTACTGGCACTGTCTGCTGTGTTCTGACACTTGTGGTTACCCGCGTCTTTAGTAAAATTGCTTCACAGTATGTTGAACACTGTTCTCAGAGGCAGGGATTCCAATTCTTGGTAGAACTGTCGACAAAGGGTATGTTTATACAGTTGGTTACTTTTAACACTGCTGTGACTGAAGTTTGTATGGGTAAGGGTATCTATTTGGGAAGTAATGATTAAATCTTTATTCAAGAGAAGATTTAGCGAGAAGGTTTACAATGACATGCTCATGCCTGCTAACTGGTGACATCTGAGATTCAAGCTCTTGTTATTTATTTAGGAATATTTTGCACATATATCTGGAGATATATCCTCATAGATCAAAAAGGGACTTTGATAAAATCTGTTTGATGGCAGATGCTTAAAGTGGCTGGGGGTTTATCGTGCTGTGCAGATCAAACATTTTGTCCTGGAGTAGAGCTAATTAGGTTATTTCTTTACATTTTAAAGGGATTTTCGATGGGAATTTGTTCTTAAAGCACAAGTCTATCATTGTTGTAGCCTCAGTGAAAAGCAGGGATTGGCAATTCTCAATTACATTTATTTCTGTTTTAATTTTTATCTGGAATGTAATGCGGAAATATAGTTGATACATTTGATCAGGAGGACTGTTGTGAAGTATTATTTGGTTCAAAATGAATAACATTTATGTGAATAAATGAATTGGCCATTTATCTTCCAAAAGAAGATGGATATTTTTCAGAGAGCACAGCCATAAAGTTTCTTCAATTATTTTTTTTAAATACCAATGAGTCACTTCTATCGACTCAATCACAGATGCACGAAAATGTAGCCCTTGTAAACATGTATCCCAAGAAGGTCTTGTTTGTCTCTACCTCTCTTTTCATCTTTCTTTTTATTCTTGACAGCAGCAGTTGTTTGTATTGGGTTAGCTCCATTACATTCGCTGTCTATAATCTCAGGTAGCTGGCTTTCTTTTTTAATCAGAACAAAGAGAAAACGTGTCTTTTGACAGGGAGCCCAGATAAGCTACGTGGCCAGGGCAGCTCGGCGTCACCGAGCCAGCCTTTGGCTGTCGGCCATCTTTCTGCACTTAAGGTGAGCTCACATTTCCACATGGAAGTCTGATGGAAAGTGTTCACTCTTCCATGATATGTGTGAGGTGCAAGCCATAGTTTTTTGTGGATGGACATGATTAAAGCCCCAGAGGTTGAAAAGATAATTTCCCACTGAGACATGTTCTATGAAGCAATAAGAAGCATTCTCCCTTAATTTTATCAACAGATGTAGATTTTCCCCCTGTGCAGTCTCTTTGAGAATCGGCCTGGTAATTTATGGACAGTGGCTAAAATCAGGTGCTGCACAAATCCATTATACTTTGTAACTCTGTATTTGTTAAATGCAGTGGGCGTGATCACCTGTATATAAAATCATAGCATTGAAAATACAGACTTTTTGGTAGGACATGTTGTTTGATGATGTTAGGACCCGGGCACGTGCACTGATCCTGTGTGATTCAAAGGGCAGGCTCATGACTTTCATATTCAGTCCTGGCCAGCAATTTCAGAATCCAAAGACAGCTGTGAATAATTATGCGTATCCAACTGTGAAAATGAAAATTGATTCTATGGTCACCATCAGGAATAACAATTCAGAATTCATTATTGACACAAATTTCCTTCTTTTCTTGTTGAGAAAACCATATGCATGTACCACACAAATATAGCTACATTTGACATATTACTCATGCAGTCCTTCTCAAAGAACAATATGTTAAGTAATAAAATATAAGCATGCCCAGGAACATCTCAGAAGCTTTTTGATGGTCACTGATTATTATATTTTAATGGTAAATAAACTGATGCAGAACGTCACCTATCATAAAGCGCTCCTGTTGAACCTGCCATAATGTCAATCACTTCGCTAGCACCTGCAATAAATTAGCATTCACAGTAAGAATGCTGGTGTGCACGAATCACACCAGGGTCACATCAATATGATTATTCATCTCCAGAGGGTGGGAAATGGGTGCTTTGGGAGACCTCTGACCCTGTCCCCCCAGATGAGTGCGAGTCAGGCATCTCCATTTGTCATGGCTTGAGGGACTCACAGGTAGACTTGTAAGCAGAAAAATCGCTCCTGGAATTAAAACCCTGTCAGCCATCATCCCTGAGTAGGACCCAGAGACCACCCCCTCTGGAACACATGTTGAGAATGCAAGCAGGGTAATGATACTATAATGCTGATCCAAGTGCGTCTGCTGCCTGGGCATGCTTTGTCTTATGTGCAGATAAATGTGTCATGCTTTTGCTATTATATTTCCAGAGTTCTCTGGGAGAACTTGTTTAATTGGCTGAACCTATCACTTACAGTATATCACTGTATCGCTCTCAGTGTACACCCCCTGCCCCCATCTCTTGTAAAAAAAATTATCTTATGTTTGAGATTAGGTGACAGGGTGTTCGGCTGTTGTGGCTTCTAGGTTATACAGGCATTTGCAGTGTTACAGTATTTCATCTACTGAGTAATGTAAAGGCACAGGTAAACGATAGTTTAAATGTCATAAATATACCCATGACACCTTTCAATGACCATTCACCAGAAAATAAAGTTGGCGCACTCTGATAATAAAGAGAACTACTAGGCAGAAATTATTTCCTTTGTGTAGACTTTATTTCTGAGGTTGGCTGACATTTGAGATTGAATTACACCTTCCTTAGAGCACCTGCATGCCTCTACAGTTTGAATGTGTGTTCTGGTTCTGCCTTTTACAGAATGTAGTTTTTGTTGAAAATCGTGTGCCAATATACCAACAATACATTTCTCTTTATAGTAGCAACAGTTGAAGCGTGGGAATATTCTTTGTGAAAAAACATTCTACTACACTTCTGTCACACACATAAAAAATATTGTAAGGTAGGTAGGTACTTCTAAGTTTTAGCTAGCACTGACCAGCATCGCAGTAGGGTTGGCAGACTCTTCTTTGATGCTTCACTGTTAGTATATTGTATTCTGTTAGTAAGATTGTATTCTCCTTTCTTAGATGTTCCACCACCACTGTCTGAAAAATGTTACTTTGAGCACCGGTCCTCTCTCATCCACAAACCCTGCAAACATTATTTATACTTTATTTCGTCTTTGTCTCCACCTTGTCTCCACCTTCTGACCTGCAGAAATTTAAACTTGTATTTCAATGGTTATCCTCCAGCGGTCCCCGTAGGCACTCAAACAGCACAGTCAAGTGACTAATTGTACAATTGAGTTTCTAATTGAGACATTTATAAAAACTATTTGTTGCTATGGGGAGAGTCAGGAAGGAAAGTGAACATGGATGAAAGTTTAAATGCTATAAAAAGGATCATGTCTTTGAGCCACTGGTCCTCATTCCTGGTCATGGAGAACTGCAGGGTCTGCTGGGTTTGGTTGTTACTCAGAACTAGCACACAATTGATCAGTTAAAGCAATTATTTACACAGTTAGCTCAGGTCACCTGGTTTCCTGGGTCTGAATCAGTCACTGGTCTTAAGGAAAAAAACAAAAACCAGCAGACTTTGCGGCTCTCCAGGACCAGGATTGAGTATAACTGCTGTAAAAAGAAAAATACAAAGAAGGGGTGTCCAATCTTATCCAAAATGGGCAGTTGTGGCTGCAGGTTTTTGTTTTAACCCAGCACTACAGCACCTTGTTCTCATTTCCCACTGGTTCTAAAAAAATCCATCATGCCCCTGTACAACATTTAAAAATACTGCAGCATGTCCAAAGGAGTAAGTAATCAAACTAAATGTAACATGTGAGTGTCACTTGTAAGCATTACTGTCAATTTTCATCTGTGCTTTATTAGTGACAGTTACTTTATGAGCTTAGATTGTGGTGGTGCCAATGGGGTAATTGTTTGAGAAGGGGATTGACAAAGAGGCTATTGCGACCTCTAGCTGCCAGAGGACTGAAATACAATGTGAGAAAACAAGGGGAGACAAACTGGTTGCCCTGTTTATGAGTCAGTGTTAAAACTTTACTGCTGAGCCTGTGTGAAGTCTCTCCTGATTGGTGGTTACAGTGTCTTGCTTCGTCATTCACTCCATTGTAACAATAAATTTAAAAAAAATTAAAAATCTTGGCTAATGCCAAAGCTATACTAGAAAGTCCTGAGTTAAATTAAATGAACAGCAGTTTTCTACTAAGGGGAGACATGAAAATTTGCTTTAATTCATCATAGAGAGAAATTACAATGTGGATGGTGTTGACGACGGTGAGGGTAATTTCCTTAAAAAATGGATGGAGATAAGCCTCAACTGCTCTTCCCCTCCCTCCAGATCTTTGGCACATCCTCACCTCTTTTAATAGCAGCCCTGCAGTGATTTTGGGATGTCGCGTAGGTTTAAGGTAGAAATGCCACTTTACACAAGCTGTTCAGATGCCTTTGTTGGCTGCACAGCATTCATATAAAATGTCACATTGAAGTCCCTTGAAAAGGATCTATATTAATTATGTGTTAAATAAAGAGATTACATTAATACAAAATAATGAGAGACAGTCTGGGAGGGTAAGTTTCCAGCACCTGTGGTTTCCATGGTAACAGCAAGGTCTTGTGGATTTTATCAGGATATAGAGATGTCAGATGTACAGACGAGGAGTTTGAGGTGATGTGCATTCATCCGTGCTGGAGTCTACATCCGTGGGAACATCTGCAAAGAGGCAAACAAGAGCAAGTAAAATATGATTAATCTGATTTGCTGCAGCACAACCTTATGTGGAAGACTCAAGGGAGGTACCAGGGACCTGCTCTGGAAACAGAATGGGACCCAGCCACGCACTGAGCCATGTGGTACACCTATACAGCCACATAAGCAGCAGCCAGCAGAGCGGGAATCTTGAACTGAAGTCTTCTCTCACCTCTAGCCAGTAACTGTGCCTTCCCGAGGGTCTCGAAATCCCCCCCCCCCCCCCAACATGCCGCGGACAAGCAGAGGTATCGATTCCTGTCACTGAGACACACTTCCGAGGGAGAGTGAACAGGCCAGTGGGGACCATGTCTTTGCTCACGTTAGAATGCGGTACGAGGATGATGAGGCTATAAATCTTTAATGCACCGCTTTCCCTCGCTCACCCACCCACCCCCCTCTCTGCTACACCCCCATTCTCCAAGCTTGCTTACAGTGAGAATGGCTGGAGACTGGGGAAGGGGGGCTGGATGTGGATGGAGGGGGCCTGTAAGGGTCGAGTTTGGCTCAAGTGCTAGGAAAGAGACAGCAGAATGGTGACTCATGGTGACTCCCTCCTTAGTGCTGTGATCAGACACCACACCCCACTGTTGGGGGTTGCCACTAGAACTGGGTGGCAGCAGCAGCAGCAGCCTAAATCCCCACTGATAACAGGACCTGACTGTCCCTCAGTGTGGCCCAGATTACAGACCAGCGCTGATACTGGGCTGTAGGAGCAGACACCCCCCTTGAGAATAATAGGGCACTGCTCTGTGTCCACGGCCTCCGCTAAGCTAATAAACAAGGAGGGTTCCCTCTCAGTTTGCAGATGTTTAATTTTATGCATCTGTGAATTGTTCATTCATGAATACATCTACGTGCAAGGTGGAAGTCTATGGGTTTGTGTATGCTGTGTGTGTGCGTGTGTGGGTGTGGGTGTGTGTATACGTGTGTGTGTGTGTGCTTGTGTGTATGTGTCTGTATGTGTGCTTGTGTGTATGCATGTGCGTGTGTGTGTGTGTGTGTGCTTGCGTGTGTATTTTGTTTGCAGATGGTAGAGCAGCATATGGAAATCCACTCTGCTCTCGGCGCTGGATGAATAAATATTAGTGACCTAAATTTTCCTTTAATGGTCCATTATGCTGTTTCTTTCACTGTTTGTGTACAGGAAGGCAAGTGTTGTTGTAAACCACAAAACACAAGGTCAGTGACCTGCACTAAAGCTTTGGCACAT
This sequence comes from Anguilla rostrata, assembly GCF_018555375.3. Taxonomy (NCBI): domain Eukaryota; kingdom Metazoa; phylum Chordata; class Actinopteri; order Anguilliformes; family Anguillidae; genus Anguilla; species Anguilla rostrata. The sequence goes on along the minus strand of NC_057940.1, from coordinate 28,971,217 downwards.
TAGAATATTCACACTCTTCAAGGGTATGCTTGCACATTTAGATTCAAGTTTGTGCTTCTCATATTAATAATGGATAAAAACAGCCAATATATGGTATGCTAAGCATGGCCTGTTTTGCATTAGGGAGATAACCTGTGTTCACTTCAGAGATGGATGTGGTGGCACCATTCCTCTATCTGCGAGACCTGGGTTCCAACCCATAACATTAAGGCCACAAGAGAAACGTCCTACTTCATACATTAACCAACCTCCCCCTCCTTCTTCTCACAAACACTGAACCAGCATGCATTATTGCTAATGTTTGTCTGTGTAGTCAAGACTTGTAGTGAATTGTGCTGTGTGTTTGGCCACCAGGGTGTGGAACTTTCAGTCCTCGAACAGGCTGTGATGGATGCTTCCAATATTCTCTGTGTAGTACACGTGTAATTTAGGTGAGAAACTAGATGGGAAAAAAAAACATTTATCTTCATGTGACTTTTTTCACTTTAAATTTCTTTCTTTCCAATACACTTCGGCTCCCCCACTTTCTTTTTTTCCGCAGGAGTAAAAGACTACACGATTTGCATTTCTTAGTAATCAAACCAGAGGAGCCTTCGTCAGAATTGCTCGGGAAATATTTTCCTCTGCAGTTTTCTAATGTCACTCTTTAAAGTGGACCACATGAGAAACGTCTCTGTTTTTAAAGGAGGACGTCCGCGAGAAAATGTGCTGCCAGATAGCAGCTTGCTGCTTTGATGGGGCTTCTAATGAACCTCCTCTGTAGCAGCCGGCATGTGATTTAGATGTCAGGGCTCAGACTTCTGGGAGCCAGAGGAGAGCAGAAATGACACGGGGCTGGAGGCAGCAGTTCCACTCTGGCTAGAGGTAGTGATGGTGATTGTGAGAGACTGCGACTAATGTTGGTCTTGATTGAAATTAACAAGCAATCCATAAAACATTTTCACCCAATAAAGGTGTTTAAAATGTTTGGTAATCTACTCATGCTTCAGATGAAGGTGCTGTGGGAAAGGTTGTTGGCAATTACCAGCCCTTAAAATAAGCACTTGTGTTCAGAAACCTAATTATGTTGCTTGTATATATACAGTATATAACTAATATGTGTATTATCATAAGAAACAAATAATCAAATTAACAATTATAATTGATCCTTAACCTTTTAATGGTAATTTCTGTCTTATTGGCATACAGGTTTAATTGTCCTACATATACAATTGTATAATATTATAATTCCTGCCTAACCGGAAACTAATGAATAACAATAATTCCCTTAGTACGTGACTTGTTAGAGTAGGAAAAACACTGCCTGGGAAATAAAATCTACATGATGTTCAAATATCTATAGACATTTTTAGTACTTCAGACTTGGCAAACTGAAATAATATGCTTTTTTATCTTGGCCCTCAAAACAGAAATCAGGTTGTCATGGTTGCTTGCATATAAATGAAAAAAACCTCCTTGAAAAATCATGAGATTAAGCACACAATCTATGCTGCAAGTTGATCAAGACAATTAGGCCAGGGGTGAGAAAGAGAATCGCCAATCAGCTGGGAGATTGTAAATGATTGATGTGCAGTCCAGAAAAGAGCCAATCAGCTGAGTTGTTCGTGCATGATTTATATGAAGTGGGGAAAAGGAAAAAGGCCAATCAGCTGAGGGATTGCCTGTGATTGATGTGTACTTTCACTAGCTACATTCCAGAACTCTCTTCTTGCCTCTAGTCCTAGCAACATCATGATCTCCATTTGTCAAAAACACATGGCTCATTTAGCAAACTGGTCATTCTGGGGCCCTCTTGCTAAATTATGCAAAAAATAGCTGTCTGCGGGTGTCTGTGTCTGCAACCTGTCGGGCTGGTTTCAGGGCAGATGGCCTCTTTGGGGAACCACTGAGTCTGGACCTACACCCCTTAGCCATATGTGTGTCTGTGTCTTCAACCTTTTCCTCCGCAATGGCTTTCCCTCCCACATTCCCTGTTCTATATCTTTTCCTGTCAGAAATGACAGCTCCAATCTCTATCTCTCTCTATCTCTATCTCTCTCTCTCTCTTTAAAGTAATTTTCTTTTCTGGTCCTTGCTTACCAACTTTGTACCTGTGGAGTGGTTTTAAAGAAGCCTATGATTTTTGGCTGAGACTGAAATGGCAGGAACAGCTGGCGAACTCCTTCTCCATGCCAAGATCCACAGGAGGTTGGTATTGGGGCCATGCTAATGCAGTTTTCATTTTTGTAATTTTGCTTTTTTTCCCCAAAAATGTTATAAATTGAGTACCCAGCTCTGCTAAAGTTATTTGCATATATAATTACTGCGACCAACACAAAAAATACAATCCATATTTTCTTTATCCCTGATTTTCTGCATTCTCCAATTTAAAATACCCAATCATATTTGTTGGCCTGCCTCACCTTTGTAATTTTCTCCCTCAAATTGGGAGAGTGAAGTCTTGCTCTTTTCCGAAGCGTGTGCTGCCAGCTGCCACCTGTCTTCACACTGCTGTCCAACCGACGAGCTGCGCAGCTGCTGCAGTGGATGGGCACTGTATGCTCATTTGGCGCAGTTATACTGCAGGGGTCCGACGGACCAGAGGAGTCGCTCTAGTGCGATATGACAGGGACAAACTCCTTCCCCATGTGACACTGTAGCCACTGTCCTGACAGGCTGCCACCTGCAGTCAGCAGTGACTGGTACCAGACTGAAATTCACAGTTTTGACAGGATGAGACACAGAGCATCTTCCTGCCCAACACCTTTCTGCTAGGTAAGGATTATTGGAATCAATGCCTGATCCCACTGGCCAATAAAGAAATGTACCAATAAGAGCCTGCAAGACAGCTTTACACTGAAGCCAGAGAAAAAATATATTGCTGCATTTAAATATAGCTTCCTCCGACAGAAATTGTTTTGTTTTGTTATCATAGCCTTATTTCCAGGTGGTATTAAAATGACAGTTCGAACTATAGGAAGGGAAGGCCATGGAAACTGTTCCCTTAATTAAATGCCAGCGCAAAAGAATGGGAAAAGGGAGGCGAGGGGAGGGGGAAAAAATCCCTCGCTTCTTTGTGCTGCATGCTGTGTTTGCTTATTCGGAGAATAATGTGCAGGGCTGGAGATGTCTGGAGGAAGTGGAGGTGATCTTATAGACGAGGCATTAGGGCTCATTCATAGAACATTAACCTCATCTTAAATTATGCATTCTTATTCATGTGTGATACATTCTGAAGCATAAGCACACACACACACACACACACAAATATGCACGCGCACACACACACACACACACACACACACACAAATACGCACACACACACACACACACAGATTGACACTTAATAACACTAGTCGGTGGTTTTTCCAGGTTTAACCAGTCACTGCTGACACTAGTGCGCAGACCCTCCAACACCGCAGAGAGAAGGCTCTTGGCTCTCCTTCAGTAATTAGCTGAGAGCGGCTGGAAAGGGCTCGCTGTCAGACCAGCGCTAATGTTAGCCAGGCCCACTTAACTTTGGCATTTATTCAGCTCCTCATTGCCCCTGAGAAACATCAGAGAGTGCCCGAGACAGCACTTCCGTAGTGCTGGAGAGACCTCCTTTCTTTATTCATTCTCTCTTATTCTCTTGCTTTCTGCATACATTTGGAGACATGAAAGACCCCAGGGATGGCGTGGGGTTTAAAAAAATACATATATACTATATTAGTGTTTCTTCATGGTTTATCATTGGGCTTCATCCACCCCATTGGCCAAATGATTTTCATTTGTGTGTTATTGCCATTGTACTGAGCCATGAGCATACAGTATGCTTTTTGCTATCTGTAATTGAAAACAATGGGAGTGTACTTGTCCTTCTGTGTCAGTTAACTACTGAAGAGTCTGTGCAAATACACCCCATGTGCTTTGAAAGTAGATGGGGCATAATATGTGCCACCACCTGCAGATGTTTATTACTATTGTTACTCTGATTATTACTACTAGTATGCCAAGGTAACTATTTTCTTGCTAGCTAACGCAGAAGCTTTAAAGAACTGGTTTGAGAACAGAAGGCATACAAAACACTTGACCATCACTCCCACCATCATGTATCCCGCCTAATTAGAGGAAACAAAGATTTGACCTTTTAAAACTGCCTCTAAAATACCACAGTTAAGAGAAAGGGAATTATCTGTCAGTGTGTATGGATTGTTATGCTAATCAGAATGCTCAAGGTAAAACAAACAGAAACAGGGTGAGAGCAACGATTAGTTTAATTTAAGATGTGTGACTCCCTCACCTTGAGCTCATGAACTGCCTCTGCATTGTTTGTACTAGACGCTATATCTCTCTGGACGGATCAATACGCTCCTTTGCTTCTGTGCGACGTGAGTTTTGCTTTGGTGTCCGCCTGCTGTCTCTGTGGTCAGTGTATCTGCCCCTCCTCCAGCAGTTCTCCCTTAGTCTACCAGTTTCTGGAACATTATTTGCATTATCATTTTGATCTTGTTCATTGTTTCCTGTCCTTTTCTTTACTTCAGCTCATGAATTCCACGACTGAACATGATTCTTGCCAAACTTTCCTGATCTGCAAAAAAAAAAACAACAGACTAGCAACCCTTGAATACTGGAGAGTTATCATTGCATGAAAGAATCTGATACATTACTAGGTTTATGCATCTAAATTGAGGTTTTATTGATTGATTGATTTCTTTTCAAAATTTCAACGGTAATTGTAGCAATATAACTCGTCATGGCCATTCTTACTGTTATCTTGAAGTTTATTTTGCATTCTCACCATACTGTAATGTATATCAGTTATGATTGGGATCCAGTAAATGAATCATTTCATTCATGCTTTAATAATGGCCTTTATACGATGTCTAAACTATACTGTTTAAATTACAGACAGTGTGAACTCAAGATAATCTCAAACCCTTTTTCTGTCTCCCTATTCATGTTGGTTTTTAGCATTTATTCAATGTGCCTTCTCATTTTGCCAATGCTAGACCCATGCCCATTAAAGTGACTTTTTTCACAAGGATTTTAATGATACATACTGTAAGGCCACAACTCCCAGCTCCACAACACCCCCATGGCAATTAGCTTGCTATAGCGCTGGAACACGTTTGAGTCAGCCTGTGGCTAGCTGCTGCTCGAGACTCCTCTTATATTGGAAACAGACTTTTGAGGAAATGTGAAGTGTAAAAATAGAACCTGCGCATTTCATTTCTCTCTGCAGTGTTGCTGTGGCAGATGTAGCTTCCCAGCTCAGAGTCATTGCTGACTCTTTGCTGCAGACCACCTAGATGAAATGAATGCGGCCCCTGCAGACGCAGACTGCTATAGGGAGATAAGGTGTGAACGTATGGGTTGCATGAATCACACATAGCATATATCTGAAACACACCCCCAAAAAACGAATGGTAATAAAAATTTGCAAATAAAATCTGTGATGCAGCTTAATGAGGTGAAAACAGATGTGATAGTGATGGTTTAGAATATATATATATATATATATATATATATATATAGAATATACAGGTATATACATATTCATATATATATATTCCAATTAACATTTATTTGCTTGGATGCCTTGTCAGCTGGTAACCTTTCGGGTGGAAAAAAATACAATAAAATTACCCAGGAGCTTGCCAGAAATGTAGATTTTTTTAAACAAAGCCTTTTTATTTCAAAGCTCCACTCTGCTGGAAGATGCTAAATAAATAAATAACTATATAAATAACAGATTAAAGAGAAAAAGACACATGGTAGAAGTGATTATATGAAAGATGAAAGAGACTCACGCTGGAAAGAAGCCCGGTGACAAGCACACATCAGCAGGAAACTAATTACCAAATGTGCAGATAAACTTCCTCAGTTTACAGAGACAGATGGACTGACTGACAGGTGCAATGTCTGTATCACTACAACTCGTGGGCAACATCCTAATCTGTTTGAAATCCTTCGCCCTGGGTTACGGCAATGCAGCTTATAAAAAGACCAGTAGTGACAGGCACAGTAACGTCATTTTCTTGAGTGACATGAAACTCTGGGCTAGCTGGGCTGAACACAGTCAGGATGGAACCATGAAAATTCTAGTAAATTATTACAAACATTTGGTTCAAAAATGAAAACACAAATAACATCACATCCTAAGGGGTTTCATGCCTTGTGTGTAATATATAGAAAGAGCAGTCAAGTAGTCTTGTGTTAATGCACACAATTTAATAATGTTTTCACCTGCTAGTGCTGCAAGCACTCCAACACAACGCTGAATTTTAAAAACAGGAAAGATGCTTAGATTTGTAATTTCACGCCAGGCCTTCTGAATATTGCTAACTGTGCTGGATCATGCGGTTCTTGGGTCATTACCTTTTTACGTGATGCATCTTTTAATGATTATTCATTGGTGATGCAGAATTATGTATTGCATAATGACATTCAAGGGAAAATATCTGACCAAATCATTAGGGGGGAATACAACATCACCAATGTTAAAGGAGCACAATAATAACTGAATTAACTCCGCCTCCATGAAGTGCAATAAGTAAACATTTTTGTTTCTTTATAGGAACTAGTGCCAGGCTATTGTTTCTATGAACAACTAGAATAAATATTACTAATGGGCTCCTGAGAGAAATATTGATGCAACGTACGACAGCGCGATGGTTGCCTGCCAGTGGAGCACCAGCGGGCTGGAAGAGACATGATCAGTATTCCAGGTCACAGCTTCAGGCTGTGTCTTCTCTTCCCGGGAAAACACTGTGTTACAGCCACAGCTGTAATAATTCAGAAAACTCCACCTCCCCGAGACCCATTTTGAGTGATGGGGGAATAGTCCTCTGCATGTCAAATAAAACCCCTCTTATTCAGATTTCCATCACGGCTCAATGGCCTTCGTGTTCCAAGGTTTTCTACATATTTTCTTATTTATTTCCTTCTGCATTCAGGTCCCCTGAAAGCTTAAAGTGAACAGAATTCCAACAATGGTAGCCATACTTTTAATTTGAAATGATGTTGTCTATCTATGTTGTCTATTCTATCACTAAAAATAGAATTTAAACAACTGAGTTTGTATTGTTATTACACAAATACAGGAATATGTCTAATATATGTCAAATCGCAAGTTTGTCTCTATTGTTTTCATAAATTATCTGAAAGTGGTCTAAATATTTTTCATACAGCTGCAGAGATTAATTATGAGTGTCTCTGTTAACTTCCTTCAATATAATTCTTTTTAGTCATAACATGCATAACACAAGGTTTTCATAGAGATTCACTGAAGTGTAATTAAATGAGGCTTCAAATATATAAGTGTTCATATGCATTGCGAATGATGAATATTAGGGTGCTTCTAATGCATCTTAAATTCCACAATGAATATTTATGGAGACGGTGAATCAAAATATGAGACAGAAGGAAAATTAAAAAGAGGAATGTCTCAAAAACACCTTTATGACCTTGGGGAAATATTAGCGTGCTATGACACAAACTAGAGATGTGTTTAATGAACTTGCCCGGTCATGGAAATCTGAATGCTCTTGGAAGCTTTTCAATAAAGCCTTACCCCATTCAAAGAATGAAAGTTGTTTGTCTCTTTTGGTGAATATGTAAAATTTGCAGACATCAGTGCATGCATCAAGCCGCTAATTGCTTCATCACTGTGATTAAAATAGTGGTTTTCAGATGAGTTTTAATATATTTAAATAGTTTAAATCACACATGGGCATAGATCACATGACACCTGTAGATCAAATGGTTCTTAAACAGATCCATACCTCTAATATTAATAGGCAATATTTCTTTCTTTATTACATACCAGGGAGGTGTACAATTCTGTCTTCAACATTCATGCACGTGTTGCTGTTCAAACGCTCAACACGTATGCTCCACTATTGCCAAGGCAATTACGGTTGCACCATTTGCACCTTGGGTATGAAGAGTCAGCACTCTGTGAAGGAGTCTCACTCAGCCAGACTTTCCCCTGTCCACTAATGAGATGTTTTTCACCTGTCCAGAAGCCACAGCACAGGGTTCACTAAAGCTGTTTCAGACTGCGACCTTGCAATGTGGAAACCTCACAAAGTGTAGGTCACACAGCCGTTTCTATGTTATGCTTGGTGATAGGCAATGTGCATAAGGTTTTTTTCTGGAGTAGTTAGCAGATAAAGTCCATCGGGGAGACGTTTCAGACTGTGCAGTGAAGCCACATCCAAAAATCCAACAGGAAAACATTTGCAAGATTCATATGGTCTAAATAAGGTCTAAATGTTCTTTTAAAAATACTTTTTATATGAAATGGTTTGTTTAGTTTATTTATTCTGTGCTCGAGAGAGCTCCAATTATAGTCTTTGTGGGATAAGCAAAAATAGCAGATGCTGTTAAATTTAAGGAAAAAGGGTGAGTGTATCCTTAAACATGTTCATAAGCCTTATCTGGTAAATCACACTACACAGGAGCCCCTTTTATACCAAAAGGCATGTTGAGGTGATAATGGATAGTTCTCCAAAGGCCAGTAAAAGCAGAGGAGTTTATTGGGCAGCAGAAATGAGCTTTCCCCGAGGCAAAGCTTGTGTGCATGCTGGAGAAAAGTGCAATAAGCCCTGTGTGTTTTATGTCCTCAGTTCGGCCTTCGAGCATGCCCAGGACTGCTGGAGGATATTTATTCCTGTTGGCTGTGCAATGGTCAGAAACCACAGATCGATAACACTGGGACAAAGCAAAGGCTCCGAACAACTGTAGCTGAAACGTGTTTATACTTTTATCAGAGCCGAAAGTTAGCTCTTTGTTTTCTGTCCCCCCCCCCCAACTCTTACATTAACCATTAGTGAAAAAGACATAATATAATACATTTGTTGTTACTTTGCTTTACATTGTTTATTCATTCATAAATAGAATGGTACCGTGAGGTGCAAGCTTTGTCTTTTCATTAATGAACAACTATAATATTATGACATAGCAAAAATAGAGACAGTGTCTCTACTGAGGAGAGTTCAAAAAGCAAAACCTTGTTTAGCGTTTCTCCCTGTAGTTGTTCAGTGATAGGCATGACAGTCAAACTTTCCATCCTCCTTGCCTGATTAATCCAGAACACCATTATGACTACTGCTATAATTTCCCCCTTCTGTGCAACTGCTTGCTGGCAAGTTTTGAGGGAAGAGACAAGCACAATGTAAGAACAAGGACAAGAAAAAAGAGAGGGAAAAAACAACAAGTTTGATTTGCATATTTGAGCAGTTAACACATGGTGATGTGGTGCAGCGTGGCTTTCAGAGCAGATGTTGATTTGCATATTCAACAGTGGGCTAACGAATCAAGAATTCCGGAGCTGTTCTAACTCTTGCCCTGTTGTGTTGTTAACCTCTCTGTCGTCAAGAGGGATGTGGACACACTCAAAAGGCTTTGATGCATGTAGATTGTTGGGAGGAATTTGTATATATGTATGTGTGTGTGTGTGTGTGCAAGGGCTATGGATTTACAATGCACGTACAATCATGTTGTGAAAATGTGCCTTTCTTTCTTGTAGCTATTTTGGGCTATTTTTTTATATTTTAATATCGGATGGCTAACCATTCACATTCATCGACGCTGGTGCAGCTTCTCCCTCCTCCGCCTGTTCCAAGGTTGCCATTGTACCTGATGCTTGTAAATTAGTGGCTGTGTTTATCATCAGTCAGTGGCTATCTAAACTTCACTGTTATATACCGTAGGCTGCCGTGTCTTTTATCTTTGGATGCATAATGCTGAGCATGGAAAAGACGGAGAGAGATTACTGAATGCAGTGTTGATTGCCGTGTCTTTGGTTTAGGCAGTTTGAGAACTTTGTAGTGGGCGAGAAATGAGCAGCCTGTGTTTCTATGGCGCTGAGCTTGCTGTTTGTGTTTGCAAGCGTGCGTGTGTGTGAGTGCTTCTTGTTGTCCCCAATCTGGCATAATGCGTGCAAAAATGTTTCATTTGGAGAAAATAGCAATAACTTGCGCATGCGTGTGTGTGTGTGTGTGTGTGTGTGTGTGTGTGTGTGTGTACATATACAGTACCTATATATTTATATGTGAATATTCAATTATATATATACACACGCTATATGGCTAAATATATCTGGACAAACCTTGTTCAGGGGCTGTTTTTCATGGTTCGGGCTAGGCTCCTTAATTTCAAATCTTAATGCTAAAGCATACAATCACACATATACACATTTTTTCCAACACATTTTGTGCAATTAAAAAATAGATATATTTTTCAAGATTGGGTGGGTTTCAGGCTCTGATTGGACAGGTTGTCTGTTTTCAAATCTGGAAGCACTGACACACACCACACACATGTACGCACGCATGCACACACACACACACACACACACACATATTTTATCACTAGCCTCTTGGGGATTCGTAGGTGTTGGTGAATACAGACTGACAGCTTTACTTCTTAGATAAAATCCTTATCTTTGGCATTCTGGTAAATTCAACAGGAGCAGAGAATATTGTTGGTTAGAATAAAGAGCTGCCTCCGATCATTAGGCTTGAATATGACTGAAAATCTCTGTCCAGTCCCCATCTCAAATACTTTCTGAAAGCCCAATATGTACAATGGACAAAACAGAAAGCAGCCCTCACCAGAGAAATCATCCTGTCTGAAAATACAGAGGCATTAATTTCTTAAGATAAGCATTGTCAGTTTCACAGATCCATAATCACATTCAGTATAAAAAATTGAATATGGTTATAATGTCTCTTTAATAGAACTCCCACATATAGACGGTAAAATTAAATATGAATAATAACCACTCTTTGCTTAAAAATAATAAAAGGCTTGAAATATCCAGTGCCATTCATCCGCTGATCAGCCCTCCACCCTGGTTGCTCTGGATAAAGAAGAACATTTCTAAAGCGCGGAGCGACAGTAGCGACAGCAACTGGATCATGATGTGACCCTTTGTTCCCTGTTTTTCACTGAGCCAGACATCTCCTTTAACAGACCTGGCGAAGAACACTCACTCCTGCCACGTCCACACATGTACACACTATGGATGGTGCTGAATACAAATACCATATTAGGCAACACTCAAATAATGCATTCTCTTCCAATGTTTTCTCCTCTCGAATTTGGCCAATATTATTCGGATTTGGATCTTATTTTTTTCCACCTCTTTGGTGCGATTAGCTTAGAAGTCAGCACCAAGTTTCTCAATTAGACACAAACACACACACACACACACACACACACTCCTGCAGAGAGACAGTGAGTGAAACCTTCCCTTAACTGTAGAAAGGCCAGAGCGACGCAATTAGGCTTTGGGGACTTTAAAATTAAAATTAGTCCAACACCATAAATGCCATATCCTCCTTCTTCCACAGTTTTCCTGAGTATTTGGGCTTAAAATAACTGCATTTAAATAAAAAAAAAAGGAAATGGACTCGGTGAAGATATACAAGCAGTTTGTGCCATTTTCTTCAGAAACGACGGGTGATTTTACCCTAGTGTGAACGTATTGCTCTCTACTCTGCTAGCTATTCAGCAACTGATTGACCGGCGCTTTGACACAAATTTCCCAATCAAGCGCTATAGAAACTAATTTTGCTTATACAATCACATGAGATTTATTCACTGCAATCATGTGATTATATTAAGAAAGCCTCTAGGGTGGGGATGAATAATTATGGACGTTGTATTGATAGAAATGATAGGCTTAGAGCAGAAATAACGGCACCAACATATTTTCAGGTTTTCAGTGAAACTGAGACTTTGAATAAACTGAATAGCGTAGCTACATGACAACTGCATTAAATGTAACCCATTTGTGTGCATGCGGGCCCAGCAAACCACCAAAGCTGCACGTTCTCTGTGGAATTGATAAGAGGAGAGTGATGGTGTGTAGGCTATGAAAAAGCACACTCAAAGGAGAAGGGAGAGAGAAATGTGCTACATTTGTTATGACTGAAGATATTTCTTTAAAAAAAAATACTTAGTATTTTTTAAACTACTATAACTATTCTGTTTTGTCATGCACATTTTAACGCTTTTCTCAGTGTTCCTATGCCTCGATTCATTTTTCCTTTGGCTTCATAACAAAACCGCTATAATTTAAAATACAAACATTGAAATTGATTCAGTTGTGTCCTTTATTTCAAGAAAATAGTTTTGCAATATATGGTTTATTAATCTTTAAGAAACTAAGTCGTTGCTGGTACAGAAATCTGTAATGTTGGATACGTCTGACGCCACTGGACATCGGCATGGCGGTAGTAGATGGTACAAAATGTGACCTTTCTGGAGTTAAAGCATTACTGACACAGCTTGTAGGCTAATGTCACACCCAACACTAAGTGCGCGTGTGGCTCTAAAATAGCTGACCTGCCCCCCAACGACTGTTGCCTCCCAGCAGATTTTTAGAATAGCAGGGGATGTTGTGTCTCCCCATCCCTTTAGACTGCTCCCAGCACATGTGCCAGAGCTGGTCTTCACAAAACACAATTCAGTAAGAGCATAATCGCTGACGATGTATTGCACCCAGGGAAGCTTTTTGATTTTTTCTTTAACGTATCCAAGTTTATGCAAACAAACATACAGGTAAAGCGGGGCTTCAACAAAGAGGAGGGGAAAGTATTAACAAACAAAAACAACAAAAAAAATTTAGCCTTACATTCTGTAGTTTTTTTAAAATTTCATTAGGAGTTCATAGCATACAGTAATTCATAATTAAGATGAGGAACTTTTTTTGAATTAAAAGCATTTTTTCAGTTTACAGTTGACTCCAGTGGAAGGGTGGTGGTAGGGTTCATGCAGTTTGTACAATGCAGAAAAGATGTTCAGATTTTAAAAACATTTTGCCTATGTTTGAAACTTGATTTGACTGTTGGTTTACTGAGTGTTACAAAAGCCTTTTATGACTGTATAACATATAAGTGTTTGTTTGTTAAATACAGTTTTAAAAAGCAAATTACCTGTTAAACTGGACTATTATTGATGTCATTGTAAAACCATGACTTTAATATCTGAACAATAGCTGTGCCAGTGATTATAATGATAAAAATCAGGGCTTCTCTGTTAATAATACACACGCACACTCACACGCACACGCACACGCACACGCACATGCACACGCACACGCACAGGCACACGCACACGCACACGCACACACACACACACAAGCATGAATACTGGCGGGATCCTATCAATACTGCTGTTGTCTCAGTTGAGAAGGGGAACGTGTCTGATATCCTTTATGCCCTCCATAAATAAGCCAAACAGAGATGAATCTGAAAAGAGGCTTATATCATACTATAGCACTGTTTTGGTGGCAGTGTGTAGTAGAATTTATAATAATAATAATTATTTATTTATTTATATAGTGCTTTTAAAAGTTCTCAAAGACACTTGTACAGCCCTAGACTAGAAAAGAGTATGTAAACAATTCAAATATTGCAAATTTTTGTCTGTGTAGAGGGTCGGGGAAGAGGATGGGAGGAGTCCAAAACTGCAGCTAAAATACACTGAAAGAGCAAGTTCACTTAACCATGCCATGCACCAAGCCTACAAACTGAGCTCACTTCCATAAAGTGGAAAACTGGCACTCCATCTTTCAAACACCTCCCAGGAAATTGCACATTGATTGCTATCACTCACAGGGCGTAGTGCATGCTGGGATCCCGCTGAAGGGCCGAGTGTTGAATGTGACCCGTGTTTACAGAGCCAAGTACAATCTGAGATGTCCTGCAGCCATTTTCTCTCCGAACTCTTGGCTCAGTGTTTTAAGTTATGTTGATGAAATTGTCCTTTGTACCAGAAGATATTTGGCTGCTAGCAAGGTATACAGTGTTGATGGGCTCTAGACTTTGCAAGCTTGTTTTCACACACTGATTTTGAATTTGTTCTAAATATAACTGGCTGAAGCAAATATGCCACATTTTAGAGAATTTTCCTTTTCTGCCAAAGGCAGTGGCAGTTGCAGGATTTGCCATTTGCTATTTAATTTGTTGAATTCCCCAGGGGTCAGCTTTAAAAACATTTTCCTTTTTAAATGGAATAAAAATTTAAGTGATATGTTTTTGTTTTGAGCTCACTAATCAGCTTCTCCCCCGCTCAAAAGCAATTATTTTGGCGCAAACCACGATCAGCCTGGTGCCTTATTGTATTATTAAGAAGCTTTTAGACTGTTACTAATTTCTTTGCCTCTGTAATTCATATTTGTCATGTAGCACAAGCCTGCATCTTATGAGTCATAGATTTATCCTTTTACAGGGGTGTTTGTCAATCAATTTATCATGGTAGCAGCCAAATGTAGCTTGCATGGGCTGCTCCCACACTTCTTAATGCTGAACTACAAAACTTTTATAACTTGAGGGCTTTTTTTTACCATAAGCAAACATTATGTTATGCTAATTTGGCTGGACTTCAGAGCCAATATGGCCGCAGGTTGAGAACCACCTATCTGCAATAATTTTCATAACTTGTAAGGCTTATATCACAGGGGTCCGATATCCTAGCGGATGTTGTCATAGGCAGTAAGTCCCCCTTTACCACCCTACTTTTAGAATGCCAACTGCCAGATTTTTTTTCGAGGAAGTACTTGTCTGTACATAACTCAGCACTATGATTAGGTTAATCTTGTGAACTGCCCCAACACTTTCACTGTACACATCTAATCCCCTTTTCACACTGGGCTATCTAGATTACTGTATTGGGAAAACAAGGAAACAGTAAACACGTATCCTACAAAAATAGATGGAAAAAAAAAAGAATAGATTGAGAAGGAGACACGAAGCAGGAGAGAGACACAGAGAGCCTGGGGTGATGAATGAAATAAGGAGAAAGTGTGTGACCACAAGAGAGAATGAAATGTATTTTATGGCTTGCAAAACAATGTTTGTCTTTTGTTTGTCTCATGTTCAGAGCTCAAACTGATTCTGTGTGGGGAAATAATTCTACCCGTCCTCTTATTCTCAGAACAGTGCCATTGCAAGAATTGATAACTAAACTAAGATCACCTTCAGCAGTTTTGTGGTTTCTAGTTATAAAGGCTAAAATATAGATTTTACTTGTTTTCATGTTGATGTGATTCAAAAGTAGTTTGTCATATTGGTAAATTTTCTTTATTTAAGTGATCTGTTGATTACTGGCATTTCATTCTTTATTATGCCTTCGTTGCATTTCATCTTATGTTTTTTTTTTTTAATGGTGTTCTTCGGGGTTTTATTTCCATCACAGTAGGAACGAGATTTCAGGAAGCCCTGAGAAGTCCCATTGTACACAGTCACAATGCCACAATGCCAGCCCATTCCACTGCAGTCAAGCATTCTCCTAAATACCATCAATCATCTTTGAACAAGAAAAATCATCGCTAGAACTGCTAGTACAGGTTACATTTTTATATTTTTTCGAGGGTGTGTTTCTTTTGATTTCAAAATCAGGCAGAAATTGCACCTTCTCAGCATTAGTTTTATCCCGTTCTTATTCTATTCGCAGGGGTATTAAACTGCAGTCTTGGAGGGCCACAGTTTCTGAAGGCATTTGTGGATTCCTTTCAATACAACCAATTAAAGCCTTGAAAACAAGATGTGTGGAATCTTTAGCCAATCAGTAATTTAAATGAATCACTAGTGCTGAAACACACCAAAAACCAGAAACACTGCGGCCTTCCAGGACTGGAGTTTGACACCCCTGCTATTTGGGATGCTGGAGACTCTGTATCACACAATATTTTTTGTTAATTGTGTTCTGTTTTCCTGCAGGCAGAATTATGCTGAACTTTTTTTTCCAATTAAGTATACTGAATGTATCCTTCTCTGTGTTCAATACATCTCTTCAAGCTGAGTACATTAATGTGGTCTGATACCATTGATCTGCTATTTTCAGCAGTTCTCATTAAGCAGTCCTGTCATTTTACATTTGTGCATTAGTTAGATAAATATGTTGAGTTCTGTAAGACATTTCCTCAGCTGTCCATTTCCACACAGGAAGGGTTTGACCATCCAATGTGAGAAAAAATGTAATTATTATATTATGGTGCATAAGTGTAGAGATAACTTTTTAACAGTGTTTTACATTGTTTTAATATGCAGTTATAAATGAAATAATAATGAAATTATTTTGGACAGAATCTCAGAAACAGTATTTGATTTGGAATACTTAATTGGCTTGAGTTTTGTCAAATGATTTAATGTGCAGTTTTATTTCGCTGTTTTTATTACACTTTTGCAATGATCTCTTTATGGGGGTGATGCCAGCTGTGATTTTACTAAACTAATACCCATCTGGCCCATAAGGCTTGTTAGTATGGATGACTTTAGTGGATTTATGCACTAGATACTCTAATTCACAGAATACCATAGTACCATAGTAAATCCACCAAACTTTATGTTTTCCCTGTGCATAGAACAAAGTCATGTTCATGATCTAAACACAAAAAACATGCACACATAATATTGTGCTGTACATGTAAAAGAAAAAAGTTAAAAGATAAAAGTTTTGAATACTTTATTTTAGGGTTCACATATTAAGGGCTAATTAAGACCTAATTAAAGGCTTAATAATGACTTGTCTAGACACTAAACATGGTTACTAAACATTTTTAGGACTTAAGTGCAGTTAATCTTTATTTATCATTATTTACTAAAGGAGTCAAATTAGTCTATATGTAGAATACAGTTCAGATTGGACAAATGAGGCAAAATGGCTTTTTTCAAATGAAGAGCCTTAAGAAAGTGCAAGAGGAGCATAACCCATTATAGTGTTTTCAGCTTCCACATTTATTATTTTAGTGGTCTATTTTAACAGAGCACCATATATGGACAGCCAGTAGGTAGCCATTTAAATTATGTGAATAGTGTACTTACGTCAGATCTGGTCGTTATATTATCACAAGGAAAAGGCTAAGCTGAGGCATGCCTGTTGTTTTTGAGCAGATGTTTACCACTTTCTGTATTTTGTTTCTTTTTTTCAGTATCAGCCAAGAAAACCAGCAGATGACTGTGAGTGTTAAAACAGCCTGAATGAATGATCTGCTGTATAAGACAGCCAGGACTGTATTAACACCAAAGGAACTGAATTTCCTCAGAAGAGAAGGTCTTTGCTGTGCCTTGGAGGGGACTGCGCTTTTATTTCCCTCCCACTGCAGATTCTTTCTAGCTATTATTATCCTGTTTTTATTATTATTTTATTATTTTATTAGGCAGTTTATTATTTTATTAGGCAGTACTCAGCTGCAAGTCACCACAATAACAGTGCCATTGTTAGGCACTATAGAATTTTTAAATATATTAAAATATATTAAATATGTTAAACAAGTTATAGACTGCCAATTTGCCTCTCACTCATTTTTGCTTCTCACTAATATGTGAGTACTTCATGATTGAACATTCAATGAATATGTTTAAAAATTGTATTTATGTTTAATTCAGCAGTAGTAAGACAAATTTTAAGTTCGAGAAGCGCTTTTAGTCAGTCAGTCAGCAGTCAAAATCTTTTGAGAGACAATAATTCAGTCTATTTTTCGTCTGATTTCTGAGGCTTTAGGGAAGGAGTTTTTTTTTTGGACGAGAGGGATTTCATTCCGTTTCTGTACTCGTACTCCAGTGGTATTTTAATAGTTCATAATAAAGAATAATAAAAAACTCTATTGGCTTCAAAGAGAATAGGGCAAGATGGATATGCAATTTTCATGATAGGGCCTTGCTTTCGAAATATAATATTAATGAGATATAGCCGTGACTACATAAAATCTATCGGTACTATTCCCTCACGGCAGAGAGAAAAGATCTCATCCTCTCACTGGCTCAAAATGGCCGCCTGAATTTAATTGCCATTCAATTCCCGCCATGTATCCTAAGCATGAAGATGATTGAAACACTAATTGCTGATGGTGGATGAGGGATGGCAGATGCTACGTCTCTGTGCATTTTGTGAATGCACTCATAAATAAAACATACACCCTTGTTAAGGTGTGAAGGCATTGAGCTGTTAATGAATCATACACAAGTCCCACTAAGAGTACTGGTGGGGGAGAGAGAGACAGAGAAAGAGAGAGAGAGAGAGAGAGAGAGAGAGAGAGAGAGAGACAGACAGACAGACAGACAGACATATTGTATTGGTTCTATTTTTTTCAAGTGTAGGAAAGGGACAGAGATCAGGAACCTCTGTAAATCATTCTTAATGTTCTTAAAGTGTGTGTGTGTGTGCGCACGTGTGTGTGTGTGTGTGTGTGCGCGTGCATGTGTGCGTGTGTGCATGTGTTTATACATTAGCATGGAAAAAATGATTACTGAACAGATTAAAGGAAACAGCAGGAACACGGTTCCTATGGACTTGCATATGTCCCTGAAAGATATAAGAAGCACTGAGCAATGTCTTCATACAAGTCAGTATGCCTTGCTCTGGTTAAGTAATTGTGGAGAAGGAGACCGCAAACCAGGGACCATGGAGGACATTACGTCCATATTTTTGAGGGATGAAAAAGGTTACTGTACATTTAGATGTTTCAGCACTGAACCGAACCACAGTCCTCATCACAGTTTAATGAATCATTGATACTGCACATTGCATGGTGGAACATGCCTTAAGTGAAAAAAACATATTCCTTTGTAGTTATAAACTGGAAATCCTTGCTTGTGCACTTGAACTCAATTTCACTCACCTGAGGTGCCAAATTATATGGCAGTGTTCAAAGTAATTTTTCAGCATAGAAGCAACAGGGAATAGATTGAAAATGTACTGAAAAACATTTCACTGAAGTTAACAGTTTAGTATTTTTGTTCATACTTAAATACTGTGAACATAATATTAATGTTGTATGTTTTCCTTTTAATATTACATTAATAAACTGTTTTACTAATGGGTTGTGCAGCTCACTAAATTATGAAAATACATGAATAATGTGCTCAATAGATGCTCCTCCAAAACTCTACAGAGCTTCAAACCTGTGCATCTACACACGGACAGCAGGGAGAAAGAGGTCCACAAAGAGGCATAGCAAACAAGAAGCCCTTTTCAGTCCCTGAAACTCAATATCTCGTCTTACACCTCTGGAAAGGGAACAGAAGGCTCTTATGTCTGCTGAGCCCCTGATGTTCTACCGTCAGATGCTACGATCCTTTCGCGAAAAATCGATGCATCTCCTTGCCCTCTGAAATGGCGAGCTACGGCAAATTAATCAAATGTATTGTGACCGGGTCCCTGTTCCTCTCAAATTACAAGCGGCTAAATTGCTGACATGGTCTTGCTAATAAATAAAGGAACGTATGCGAGAAACCACAGTGAAAATAAGTATTGGAGCAGGTATGGTGCCTCTTGGGGAAGGAGTCTTTGTAGTGAGGGAAGGAAGGGGTGGGGAACCAATGTTAAAGAAAAACAATTTGAAGACACAGGCTAATCACTTGCATGGTAAGTCACTTTTCCCAAATTTGATAATATTGCAATTAATTATTCTGCTTATTTGAATAATACCAAATAAACAAATCAACCTCATTCTTTGGGTTAATTATCTGAAATCAAAATGTGCACATACAGCCTTTTGCTAAATTCCTCCATTGGCACATGAAGTTTTTTTTTTGTTGAAATTCTGTATGAGGCCAGCTTTTGTTATCAGGTATTAAATCAAAGCTGTTTGTAAAAAGTTGTGGCAATGCCTGAAAAATCCGCTCACACTGTAGACTTCTCAAAGGGAATCTGGTATTGTCCACAGCTTTATTTGTCATGCACTTTGCAGTGAGGTGATCTCTGCGTATGGCTCTGAGTGTGCTTCTGGGGATGAATGGCGCTGGAACAGATGGAATTGTGAGCTGCGATTGCTTTGCAACCACATGATTAATCCTGCAATATTCCTCATAGTGACCCATGGGCCAATGCAGGCAACCATAAGCAGGCTTCATTAGAGGTGGGGGGGCGGAGGGAAGGGGATGGGGGGGGGGTGGTGGGGGTGGCTGCTATACCGACCTTGACTGTGAGGTCACATGTTTATTGATTGCATCTCCCACATAGCTGGCAGGTCAGGTCAATAACGGTTTGCGTTACCGCGCTACCATGCACCGCTGTGGCGACTGCAAACCCGTCTGAGGCCCATTGTTAAGGGGCTGCAGTGTGTGTGTGTGTGTGTGTGTGTGTGTGTGTAGGAGGGGGGTGGGTGTGTGTAACAAACACCTCCTTTGTATGCAGATTGTGGAGACCGGAGGTGTTTGCCAGTATTCTCGGCTTTCAAAATGAGCACGTTGGATCAGATAAGAGGCCCTTTGCATGGTGTGATCCCAATGACAGTGGACAGCACTCAACCGCTGTATTTGTCTCTCAGGTCTCAGCTGATGCACACAGCTCAATGTCAGCACTCATTTGAAAGCAATTCCACAATGCGGTACAATGCCCGGGGGCTTTAAGAGGAACAAAGAGATTAGCGGCATTATTGTGGCTGGATAATTGCTCAGCAGCGGAATCAACTCTTCTCTAAAGTCTGTTTCCAGAGCTCCTTGCAACAATGTACAACTAGCAGAGCACATCCACTACCGCATACTCACACAAAGAAACATTACCAAAGTCATTAAAACCTTGATCCACAGCCTGTGAAAAAAGGGCATTTGTGATTTTTTTATTTTTCATTTTTAACTGTGGGAATACTAAAACTCCTGCTAATGTTCCTCCCACTAAAGTAAGGCAGTAATTAATATTTAGTCTTATTTCATGTAATCATGTATCCCAGTGTTCTGGTCATTCTTTTTTTTTTTTTTTCAAACTGCTGGATGTTCTGCAATATTTTTGGCAAAAGGTTACTTTCCCCAGTCTTTTTAATTCAAATGGATCCAGCTGTGAATCGCAACATACTGACTTTGAGCCTCCGAGGAAAAGCAATGTGTAGGATGAAGTTTGATTCACACTCACACACACATTTGACCCCAGCAAACTTTGAGACTGTAACTCGAGCAAGATTTTGTACGTAAAACAAAACTAGACTCCACCCTGTGAAGAAGTGGAAACTAGTTTTGAAAATGTGCAGCAAAAAGAGTAACTTGGATACATTTTCCTTGTGCGTCTTTACATTTCAATGATCTCCTGATTATACAAGTGACTAGTTCCAGTACCTACTGAATAAATTCTGAATGCTATGTGTTTCAATATCGCAAATCTTTTCTTTTTTTAAACAAATGAGCAAACTATACAAATTAGAGTGTGTTTAATGTGAATCAAATGTGTAACTTAATTTTAATGTCACATTGTTCAAATATGAAAGCCATCTGCAACATGCAGAGCCATATATAATCCAAGCACAAGTGCATTTTAAATGCACCTGTTTAGCTTGTTCATTCGAATTTTCAAAGTAGAAGTGTTAGTAGGATTATCACCTCGGTGCAGATATAGGTTTCAGTCCATCTGCTGCTCACCTCTACTCTGCTGGAACACACGTGCACAAACTGCAAAGCATGTCATGCTTATAAAATCTATGCAGTGCAGGCATTATATTTTAATTTATTCCTTTTTTGACAGGTGGTACAGCTTATTTGCCAGATATTATACATTCAGACCAATGTGTATTTGTTTGGGATCCGTCGAGATTCAACTCAACCAGAAGTGATAAAAAATCTGAATAATGTGATAAACCAAACCTCACTGGTAGCGTGAATTTTAACTGGATTGAAAGAGTAGTGTAATGCTACCAGCACGTTTAATAAATAGGTATGGTCTGATAAGATTTGTCAGTTGTACGCACACTTACACACACGTGCATGCATGCACACATACACACACACACAATCACACACATGATTGTTAGTTTAAAAAGGTAGACTTACCTACATTCAGCCTGGCAGAAAGTGAGTCGATATATTCAACTTCTTGTAGCTTGTTCTGCTGGCAGAACAATACATCAACAGACTTATTAGGCCCCCAAAGCTGTAAGAAATGAGTCAGGTACAGTCTTTTCAATTCCAGTCACACAACAGGTTTGATTAAAATATTGTACACGTTTTGAAATCTCGATGGGCCATGTTACTGATGAAAGGGATCATTAGCTATATGATGCTATATGAGGCAATTTCAGCAGCAGAGAGAGAAAGAGAATGGGCACATGATGAGAGAGAAGGTGGGGGTAAATTGGACAATTCAGATGAGAAATGTCTGTTGATGGAATGGCCTCAGACTCTCATTTTAAATGTCTGCCAGTGTCTTTATGGGATCTTCATCCATTTAGAAATGTTTGTCTGTGTGTGTGTGTGTGTGTGTGTGTGGTGCTGATGTGTTTTCTGTGTAGGATGTATGGAAAGAGACTTAGTGTACCAGTGTAGCACTGATTTTTTCTTTTGTCAATTCATGCTGTAATGAAAATAAATATATGTATAAAAGTGTGTTGTGGGTGGCTGTCTAAATCGAGAAAAAATAAATCACAAGAATTAGTTGATGCACCAATGTCAGTTACAGCACAGTTTTGAGTTCAAAATAGCTTCACATACCTGTGCAGCACAATGATACATACATACGAACTCGTAAAGTTTCCCAGCTAGCAGGTGAGTTGTTTAAAGTAATGTTAGATCTGTTAGCAAACCAGGAACTTAGATAGCTAACTTTAGCTTTTCTCTCTTATGCAATACAATATTACACTGGCTGCTGTAGCTACAACTTATACTTGTGTTGTGTTTCATGTACTAAAATTTTGCAATGATATTAAACAGTAACTATTCATTGGCATGAAGAATCGATTCTTAGTGTTCCAAATGGATTTTTGAGAGATAAAAGTCACTCTTGTTTTCAAAAAATGCTGTTTTTAGACAAATGCGGTTCCATTGCTGGAATTCCAAATAATGTCCTGAGATAATTGCAGAATCTTTACATCCCTGTGTAGTGGTATAGCATTTTCGGGCCTTCTGTCAACCCTGGGTACAATGCAAACCTGTGTGTGCCTGTTCCCCTGTTGCGCTCATCCATCCATGAGGATGTGGAGACAGGAGACACTTGGAAATTGGTTTTGGAGCCCCTGATAGCCTGTTTATCCAGCTGTCAGTCTGGCTGTGAGTGTCCCCATCAGTCTGTCACCAGCCCAAGGGTAGGATACATGCCCAGGTCAGCCCATCTCTCCCTGCCCCGGATCTGGCCTACGCCTGCACTCGTACTAATGCGACTGATCGTCACCTGTCCAAGCTAAGAGCCTAAAGCATGTTGTCAGGGTAGGGTAGCGAGCCCTTTTAGGCAACATCAGAAAGAAGACCAGATTAAGTCAAAACTTGTTTTCCCATCGAAGCAATCAGTACACTGGTTACCCAGCAAGCAAATATGCTGTGCCCACTAGCTGTTGGTCAGGTATATTTTTTTAGTAATTGGCACTTCAGAGGTCCATTAGACTGCAGAGTTGAGAGAGTTGAGATGGGGACCAGCTGTTAAAAGAATGCAAAATAACAGGCAGACTAGTCCTACCACTAGTGGACCACTGTAGTGCCTGTTCGCAAGAGTGGCACTACCAGCGGATGGATAGATGCTTGCTGGCTTGCTGGGTGCATAGATACAACACAGGCAAGGCAGTAAACTTTAGCTTATAACTGACATCACAGTTGTTTGTTGTGGATCGTTTACTCACTGAACCGCACTCATATTGCAAAGCATTGATTATTTTTGTTCCTGTTTACATAAATTGCATATGTTCCTTTCACAAAATTCTCCTTCGCAAAAGTGCCATTATGTCAATCTTGCATAGAGAGCATGTGCAATTTTAGCCCTCAGAGGTTATTTTCCTTCATGATTCAGATTGTAATTGCTTGATTAAATTTCAGTTTGATGACAAAACTAATGAGGTGTACAGTAAGTGTAAAAGTGTGTAATAAAACAGTGACATCACAGCTCTCAGATGCCAGAATTGTTTTACTCTATTACATGGACTTTTTGTTCATTGTAGAATTTCCTCTTAAATTGATGCAGACAGCAGAGGTAGTCTGCCGCTGGTTATCGACGGCTGACAGCAAGGCATCAGTGTGTGGTGCTGGGTGAGTGCAGACACCAGCATGAGGCTGGAGAGAGCTCTGTTTCCTGCTTTTATCTGGGACAAGGCTCACAAAGAGCGCCCATACAGAGCTTGCATTAATGCTGTCACTCACCTCCGTGTTTTCAGGACCTGCACGTGGGAGTTTTCTCCATGCTTCAAGAGAAATCTATTTCCACACCTTTGAGTCAGAGTGAGCTTTCACACAGCGAAAAAAAAGGTGTGACTGGAGAAATGCAACAGCTCAGGAGGGATCATGTGGAGTTCGGCACTACTGCACCAACCCATGAACATATGCAAATGTTCGACATTTGACGTCCCCAAATATTATTTCCCATTCTTTAAAACAGATTGTTGTCTTGTAATTTGTGATGAGAGAGCCCTTTAAGCTTTAAGTACTTATCAAAGTGTCAGCAAACCAAAACAAATTTTGTCTGCAACATGATGTAAGCAAAGTCTTTCAATATTAGCCTCGCACCAAATTAATTCCTAATTAATCTCTCTCTCTCTCTCTCTCTCTCACTCACTCACTCACTCACATGCACACGCACCCACACACATACACACACATATCTGACTTGTTCCTCTTCACTCTGACTCTCGCTTACTCTAGCTATAGTAACAGCCACAGGTAGTTGTGATATAATCTGGAAGACAACCAGATTGTCCAGTAGGGTGCAATGGTTTTGTTGTGCAGTGCCTATGTAATTTTGGTGTGTCCCGATGTGTACCGACACATAGTCTCTCCAGTGGTCCAGACAAGTCTGGGACACCACTAGAAGCTGCAGTTAAATCCTATTATGTGTGAGTCAAGGTGCTCATTTTCAAAGGCCTGGGACCTCTAAAAAGGCATTTGAGAAGAAAGATCCCCTCTCAGTCCCTCTGAACTTTCTGGAAGTGTTTCAAATATGAGCAACGCAAGAAGATTTCCTTATGGAGTGATTTCAAATGGAATTTAAATAATCAATACCATTCTCTTCATATTGTTTAAGAGATCTGAAATGCTTATTCATAGACAACTGATCTCTCAGGCCTATGTCTACACTACCTATATGAAATTGCGTATTGTAACTCTATGTAACTCCATATAATAATAATGCAAATTACAGCAACATGTTTTTACATTATTTCTAGAATAAAATCCACACGTAATA
The DNA here is from genome assembly GCF_018555375.3 of Anguilla rostrata. NCBI lineage: Eukaryota > Metazoa > Chordata > Actinopteri > Anguilliformes > Anguillidae > Anguilla > Anguilla rostrata. The sequence continues at coordinate 28,946,155 of NC_057940.1, read as the reverse complement.
CCCAAGCCATTATTAAATGTCCATTGGCCATTTACCACACTTTTCTTGTGAAGATTGGGACAACCTGTTAGGTCATGCTGTGTCCTTGTTGTCACAACCATGGTTACATTCTGTAGAGAAGACAGGACTGCCTTGTAATTATGTCCCATAATAGCTCCATTTTCATTAATCACCAACATTGCATAACCAGTATTAACACCCCCATAGCCTGAGTCCAGTTCAACCTTGAATGTGTTATTTTGAAATGATCAGTTAAATTCAGTTCGATAAATTAATTTGAATTTGTATTTTTTCAAATATTGAACACAAGCAACTATAAACACACACACACACACACACACACACACTTGCGACCTTGGATACCTGTAATTCACTTGACCTTTTTTTAAAAAAATGGAATAATTCATGTCTTTCTAGCACTGCACCCTATGCACAATTGTGTATGAACAATTACTCATAAAGCCACACTTTGAAATCAAAATGACAGTTCAGTGAAAATAATATAACCAATAATAAAAAATAAAATAAAAATACTGTCAACTGATCCAGTCCGAATTTACTCATCTTTTAGTTTTGTTTGGAAACTTGTTACCAGAAGGTCACAGATTCAAATCCTATTAGGAGTACCACTGTTTCTACCCTTGAATTATGTACTTAGCCTGAATTGATTCAATAAAAATCAACAGTATACATGGAAACATATAAAATGTAAGCCATGCAATTTGCCCTGGATAAGCCCCCGGTGTCTGCTGAGTGAATAAACAATAATTATTTGCTGACTAGACACCCATATTCAGGACGATGTGCAATTTACACTTTATCCCTGTACACAGCAGGGTTGTTTTCTCACTGGAGCAATTCAATTTATGTCCTGCACTGGGGTACGCCAGCAAACGGACCTGCCACTAAATCTTCCTTCACGTTTTTCAGAGCCCAGTTCGTACTGTAACCCCTACTCTGCACTTTCAACTTTCCTATTTGTTATCAGAAAAGTAACCGTTTCATGCTAGTGTGGTCAAATGTGAAATACATTTTTCAAGAAATGTGTGATGTCACTGACGTGTTCGGGAAGGGCTTTAATCTGCGGTTACGAACACGGCGCCTGAGAGGAGAGCCTGAGACCTCTAACGGGCACATATGGGGCAGTAACTGTGAGCTGTGCAGGGAGGAAATTATACGCACTCCGATGTGTGTGGTGTGACTTTACGGCTCCAGTGACGCCACAAAAGCTCTCAGACTAATCCAGTCTGTTTCATTTTGGTTTAGTCCCTGGAGATTTTTTTGTGAATCATAAAATATAATCACTTTTTTATGTTATATTTCTGAGTCTTTTAGTGCTCATTTACTGTATTCATAGAGCAACATGGGGATGGGCGGTTGGATGATTTATGTATCATTGACTCAAAATGTCAGTCCTTTTGACATTTTGAACCAGTAAAGGTATATTGATGTTATATATTAAACATTGTGACTTGTCCTAATCAGTTTTTTGAATGTCACTTGAATAACAGCGATATTGATATATGATTTATTGCCTTTCATTTTAAAATGGTGAAGGATAAGAGTAGAAACTCAGGGAAGCTTTGAAACACTCAGCGCTAAATTTGGTTCTACAAATTAAAAATTTAACTGGGTTGCACTTGGGTCACTCAAAGATGTTCAAGGTTCAAGATACGCCTTAATAAGTCTAAACACAGCTGCTATGATGTAGCCTCAAAATAAAATTGTGCAGCCTTCTATTAATTCACTATATTAATTATTTATGTTCCTGGCATTGTGCATTCATGTTTCTAACAACCTTTTATATCTCATGGTACATTCTAATTTTCATTATTCAAAGCCTACTACAAATATCTGATACATCAGACTATCATGCAAAACATTTAATATCAAATGATCAGAAATAATGATGTAAAATGAGGCCTCTTATTTTTTTGTTTAGTTCTTCCTCATCCTGTAAAATCTTCCATTATGACATCATCCATTTCAAGGTCTTGACTCACAATTTACTCACTGCTTGGTGATGGAATTTATCTCCTTTGGACACAAAACTGTCCACTCTCTTATTATCCCCTGGGGCCCCCTTTTTGCCAAACCAAAATGCTGCACAAGCAGCAGCGAAGTGGTTTATGCCAGTAAAAATACGGACAGCACCATGACTGTAGTTGTAGTCCTGATAACATTAGAATATTTCCCAGTTCAGTTGTAGGATCGGAGCTGGGTATGTGTTTAGGCATGATTGTTAATGCCCTTGGTGCAGTGATATTTGGAATCTGACGCAATAGGCATGTTTGCTCTGAAAAATGCTGGTGTACTGGTGTAATCTAAATTGCAGGGTTCCTTGAATATTTGCCAATGGATGTTGACTACAAAAGGGAAAAAATGGCTCTTGGGAGCCTCACTGTTAATTAGACTAGAAAGCAACAGCTGATAATGTGACATATTGAGTAGCTGAGTGGCTCAGTGTTTCATGCTTCCCATGGTTCAAATAACTGTGACTGGTAAGAAGTCATATGTTACTAGTAAACAAGACTATCATTGCTACATTTTGCTTGTAATATACCTAAATAAAATGGAAAATATGTGGCCAGCACTATAAATGCCTGATTAGCATTATTTAGCTTGTCTGAAATGTGATGCGTTTTCACGATTTCTTGTCAAATAGCTTGTTCATGAGGTTCTATCAACATCTTGCCACTGGAGGACTGAATTACAGATTGAAAAGATTCGGGTTGCATATGTTCAGGGCTGGTTCTAGGCATAGGTTCCTCTACGCCCCTACCTATATTGCCTAGGGGGGCAGAGCCATGCCTGGATAAGCTGCATTGTTTAACTGCAATGCATTGATGTGAAATATTATTTGATATAATAATAAGCAATATGATAATAATAATCAATCAATGTTAAGTATGCTTTTTCTTTTCACAAAACACACAGTAATGACAAACATCACCTCCTTTCTAGACTAGATGACCAGTTAGAGTGGGGTGTGTTGCTTATCGCGTACAGCTCTGAAGGAATGTTCTGGGGAGACCTTTTTTTCTGTAATTCACTGCAGAATTCATGCAGTACATTTACCCCCTGCAAAGCAATACATGTGGGGTTTTTAGCATGTGATTGAGTGTGACATGGAGACAAGCTGCCTTTTTTCTTTAACAGGAATCTAGTCTCCTCTTTGTCAATAACAAAACGAAAAAGGGAGTTTCAGAAATGCTTTGAAGAGACTGACAATAAAACACAAAATTCCTACAATGGTACTTGTATTTTAAAAAAAATTGCCTTCCAAATAAGCTTTGATGAATTGATTGTGAGCTGCGTGTGTGGAAATGTCAGGGTGCATCTTTCTTAGCTGAGTGTGAGATAACATTTCCCCCTCGTGCTCTTCCTGAGGGCATTGTGATGCCAGAATCTGCTGCATTCGGTGTTTAAACAATGCTCATGAGCTATTTTTGGCCCAAAGTCACCTTCTTGTCTTGCTTGTTTTGGTTTACTGGGCTTGTTTCTTTTTCATAACCGAGAGGGCGGCTGATTTAAACTGTTTCCTGCTAAACATCAGATGCAAGATGCAAAACAGTCACGAGAAGACAATGTTCCATGATGAAGACTGAGATCAGATTCACTGTAACCTCACATCACATTAACAGTCCACTGACAGACATGGTGTGCTTTCTGTTTAAGCTCTAATTCACACATCTTTTAGCACTATCTGGGATTCAGACTTTCGGGCCGTTGAAGTGAAGGAGCATTGAGTAATGCATTTCGCAAGCGCATAACATGAATAATGGTAATGCTGAAATCTTTCACACATAAGGGGCTTATTGAGGAGCTGGCTGGAAGTTTGAAAAGTGTATTGCAAACTCAAAATGGATGGGATGTCTCATTAATGTCTGACCTCTATTTATGCAGCAGCAATATATAATGTAAGAAGGGGCTGAGGTGAAATCTCAGATGACTCAATGATGAGGTGCCATAATGCCTTACCTGTACCGTATGTGCCAGTGGAAGAGCATGCATTCTACAAATGTAGGGTACTCTTTTTAAATAAGAACCCTGCAACTGACATCTACAAATTCAAAATGAATTAAATATCACATACATTCTAGAGACACAACATTTCTATGCCACCACTTCCAAAATTTTGAACTTAAATTGCATATGGAATAGAATAACAAATTAGCACATAAAATCCATAATATACTGAAGCTCTAGACACTTCTAATCCTTTCCATTGAAACTAATGAACATCAACATTTAAATGTAAATGTGCCCTCTCTGGTGTAGTAATTTGAACATTATTTCAGATTATCCATAACTGTTCCCTAACATTACAGTGAAAATATGAATTAAAAGTTGTGGATCTGGTGGATAATTTCACACATAATGTGCTGCACTGCGTTTGATGAGCTTTTTATTTAAAAAAATGTATTTTGTTTACTCAGTAAGTCACAGTACAACTCATAAAACCCTGCATGCACTAATATAGTTTTTTCTTTAAATGCTCTCATTTAATAATTACACACTACTCTACTGCTGTAATTTGTAATAAAGTATGTATTTCTATTATTTATTATTATTACATTTCATATGGGCAAATCATGAGCACAAATCTCAGTTCGAATAACTCCCATTAGTCCTAAATTGAGCTTCAGATAAGAAGAGGGCCTCTCTGATGTGGAGGAGCCGAGAGGTTTTATTCTGTGTCTGTGTGGCAGGTGTGCCGGTGGATTCATCGTCCACTCTGAGCCAGGCATAAAAGGGCAGCGCATGAAGGGTTCCTGGAGGGTTAGTCAGTAAAAGTGCCGGCTGTGAATGCAGACTGGGCTTCATTGTATCGTTACAGTACGCTAGCATTGCTATATCATTGTCTGACTATGACAGAGAGTTAGCACTGTATTACATCTTCCCAGACACCCGCAGGAGCCCACAGGCTATGGGCAGGGTTCAATAAGAGATAGCAGCAGCTTTTCTGCTCTACGGTGTGACCTGTTTGGTGTAAAATATTGATTGGCGTGCAGGTGAGTGCATCGCATTGGTGCTCGTGTTTCAGCTGAAGTGCTCCATTTGTGGGTTGGGATGGCATGCAAAGGTAAATCAAAAGGCACAGCTGCCAGCTCCAACCTGAAGAGAAAAGAGTGTAAAAATGTGAAAACAGGTTAAAATAAATATTCTAGTATATTATTGTATATTATATTTCATAATAATACTCATACTAAATACATTACACATGCCAAGCTTTCCTTGGGATTATTTGGTTCAATATGTTGCACCGTTGATTGATAATAATAATAATGATAATAATAACAAGAAGAAGAAGAAGAAGAACAAGAACAAGAAGAGCAAGAAGACAATACCGTAGCTCAATCTCCAAGAATAAGACAACAGGTATTACCCTAAAAATGCATTACCAAATAAATGTTGTATTTGTGTGCACTGTTTACCTGCATGTATGTAAAGGATTTTACTGAAATACCCAGTCAATGCCCCATCTCTTGAAATTGGTTGCACACTGAGTTTTCATCAAGTACAGGTCTATGCAACTGAATTCTGTAATTTAAACAAGACTGTGAGAATACTGTCATGCTTCAATCTGCAATCTTACCCACTAGCTCTTGCTAAGTGATGTACTTTGATTTTTTGATTCATTATTATTCTTCTCAGATAAAAAGACAAACTCAGAACCACACGAGCCTGTGCTGGATGAACACATCCCAAGACAAAAGCCTGTAGATTTCTGTTGAAGTTTTATGTGGTCCCATCTAGGGCCCTGGGCTCTTTGGTGTTTTTGAACAACCTTATCCTTGAAAAAGATTTGTCACAGGTGACAGCTGGTGCAAAAGAAAGCGTGGATTTGCATTTATTTGCATCTTTAATGTTTCTAAAAATAATTGAATTGAAAAAATAAAAAATAGAAAATGACGACAACTACTATTGGCATTTGCTGCTGTCATACCTTCTTCCTACACACAGTGCTTATTGCTGTGCTCCCAGAAGGAGCATTAACTCCAAGTAACCTTTGCAGAAGATGTACTCCGGAACGGAGCAATGAAGACTTCCTATGTCACCAATCCCACTGCCAAGGAAACCGGAGAGAAGAGCAGGGCTGTTGGACTGCTGAGCATTTGAAGAAGATGATGGTAGCTTTGTTATGCACACACCTTCTGTGTGAGAGGAGGAAGTTTCTGGAAAGCTGAGGCTGGGTGGGTCAACTAAAGGAGGGCTGGGATCAGGTCCCTCACAGGTGCTGTGGTCTTCCAGTATTACAGGGAGTGGTAGACAGAGCTGAGCACTGGCAATTCATTCTGTTTCAAATAAAGTTCAAATTGCATTGCAGTTAATTAATATTAAATCAATAATATTTTGTTTTGATTTTTACATTTATTTTGACATGTGATGGAATATGATGAGCCATTGTGTTTCATGCAGTTTGTGTGCTTGTTTTCTTTTGATTTACGCTCTCAGATTTGAATGCGTGTTGAAATGACAAAATCAACTTGCAGTGAATGCTTCAGTTCAGCCTCCCGCTGCTTTCCATTCTTTTTCTGCAGGAATTTAATTGTGTACACAGAAGAAAGAAAAATCCAATATTACTGGTTATGTGCATAGCCACTGGGGTTAGGGGAAACAATGAGGCACAGAGGTAGGATGCCATATCTTTGTGCTCCAGTTTGGTAATTAATGAAGATGAGACCAACAGTATGACAATCTTTAAACAAAATAAAAAATGAGAGCATTTTCAAAGCTGTTCTGTGCTCCCATATGCTCTCTACTTCCCGGCAACTGTTGAGGCAGTTGAAAGAAGATGACATTTTTTTCTCCAGTGAAGTCTTCGAGGCCTTGGCTTCAATAGGCTTTTTTTCTTTTCAGTTTTAAAAAAGCTCCAGAGCCCATAGCTTGGCAGGCTCAATCAAAGAGTTGCTCTCTTGAGCTTATTCAGAACTGAGCAGCAAAACAGAAAAATTCAGCTTGATCAGCACATTTTTCAAAGGTGCTCCCTTTCGGTGTGGAAGAGAAGCAGCAATACATTTCAGCGGCCGCTGCATGGTTCTTAAAGTAGCTATATTCCATAAAGGTCACAAGGAACAAAACTCAGATTTCTTTTCAGACAGTTTATGCGGGCAATAATGGAACTCATGCCCTACAGGACACTTACGTGAGTAGTCATTATGGGCTGTGTTTTCTCCTGCCTTTGCCAAGGTTGAATTGTTCAACATGGATGTAATTCAGACAAGGGGTTTCTGGTATGGATAACAGAACATATAATCAAAATGCAAAAAAGGTCCAAGCTCAGCTGAACATGCCAGCTTAGCAGAATATGTAAGAATGAAGTCTTTGGTATGTAACGTAATGTAATGTAATGTAAGCTGTGTCACCTTGGATAACCGCATTTTCAAAGATTTAAAAAGAAATATGGTAATGTGATGCAATGCAAATGATATACATAGAAAAATATATTGCTAGGCAAGGAAAGACATGGATATTAATGATAAGTTCAAGATGGAAATAATAAACAAGTTCTGTGTGTAAAACGCAGGGATGATCCACTTAAAGCACTATCAACGGTTTGTCAGCCAAAAGAAATAACAAAACAATGTCTGTACATTTGCATTATCATTCAATCTGCTGAGATAGTTTTTTTTCTTCCAGTTTAAATTGGGGGCAACACGGATGCATTTGGTAGGTAATTGAAACAATGAATAAACACATGCAAATAATGCTGGAAAGACCCTAGTGCACCAGTTTGGGGCTGACCTATAGAGTTGCCATTTTTCTGAGATAATGAAAGCTTTTTGGGAACCCCCTGAGGTGGCATCTTTGTCCCTGGCTTCTCTCTGCTAATGACTCTGGCTTGCACAAGCGTAGCTGATCATTAATATCGATTTGCAATTTGTTCACAGCAGGTCCCTTTTAAAGAAGGCTTACTGCTACACAACAGTACCTCGCTTTGTGTTCTAATGGATTCTGAGACCAGGGCAAAGTGGACTGCAGTCCATGGAGAGGCCTAAAGAAGAAAAAGTTGCTTTCTCTTGTTGAGGTTCATTTTTGTTAATCAATATGTGCTTTCAGTGGCATTTTGTGTGTGTAAAATTAGAAGAGGTAAAAACCTTGGGTCAATTTGTAAGTTGAGAATTGTAAACATCATTTTAACGCAATGATGGAGGACCAGCTGTACTTCTGGTCCAAGAAAATTCCAGAGCAATGTTATAGAGCACCCTTTCTTTGAATATAGGATCAAATCTGCCTAATTTGGGTTGCAATGTATCCTCTGATTTAGGCAGCATATGAGTACTAATAGCACAGCCAATCCACCACCACCATTTACTGCAGAGCAGAATTAAATTTGCATTGACAAAGGGTTTTTTTTTAAGTTGGACAAAATATATAAAGGAACACTATATATAGGAATACGCTGAGAGTTAAAAGAGAACCATAAAATTGGTGCTATGGTGGCCACATGACGGTTGTTTGTGCAGGAAAGATGACATTTATAAGAACAAAGAGCAAACCCTGAATTTCAGGTGGATGTGGTAAGGAAATGCCTCTATCCTCTTCCACTACACTCCCCACCCCACCCCCTACATAATCAATGTAGATGAGTGACAGACTCCCCTCCCGCTGTCTGCTCAGCAGAATTCCATCCGTGTCCATCCGTCTCTCCACCCAGGTACAGGCCTGCAGAGCGGATTACTACTCTGTGATGCGGCAGGGGTGGGATTACATCAAATGCCCTGCCAGGGGAGCGGGGGGCGTTGGGTGGACACTGAGAGAGGACGGTGTAAGACGACATGGCGAGAGGGAGGGTACCGAAGACGAGCACAACAGCCGATCTGTCAGCCTGCTCCGATCCCTCACTGCCTGCGATACTACAAGCTTTCAACTAAAAACCCTCTCACTGCCACTCACCCCTCAGCATTATTCGCTGGTATGGTAGTTATGAAGCTATTAATGCTGTATCTTTTTGAGTGTGGGAAGTGGGAGATTGTAAATTTATAAATCGCGGCCTATAAAGTGACTGCTTTCATCATTTTTAATATGGTGAAGTGATGTGTTAAGTAAGTAACATGAGCCACTGAAGTTGTGAAACCTGAAGGCGAAAGTCAGTTGAGATGAAAAACGAACAACCACCAGGCTCCTAACTTCATTAGAGTGTCCTGTAATCAATTCAAGAAACACTAGTGCTTAATGGATGGGGCCAGTACTCAGCTACAAAGCTGTGCAGACTTATTTCAAGGTCATTAGTGGCATGACAAACAGAGGGAAGCGTGTAACCAAGACAAACTGCCTACAAAGGGCAGGTAGGCAATTTAATCTATCTTTGTGCCACGAGATGTAGGACTTCATGACTAATTCCGGTGATGATTTTTTGCTGCTGTCAATGTTTCATTGGGAAAAGTGTAGGTGAGACACTGGAGATGCTTTGACAACTGACAAGATGAGCTTGTCTTCTTTTATGAGGAGGAGGTTGTGGGAAAAAAATGAGGATTTGCATCGCTAGCCTTTTTTTTCCTGTATCATCCTACTCAACTGAACAAGATCAAGTTAGCCATGACTCCCTTTAGACATGCATGTACACATACTTCATTACTCCTATAATATGGTGGGACTATGTATGAAAAGGGCTGTAATTCCAACAGAGATCACACGATGTGGATGTAAATACCCTTATATTAATGACGAAGGTCTGCATTATGACCTCTACTTCTTTGTTATATTTCCAATCCTGTCCTGGAGTACAGAACCAAAACAACAAAAATTGTGTCAGTGTTCCGATACTGCATTTAATCATATATGAATGTATATTAATCCAAATATATTTTTTGTTTGACAATATTTAAATTTTTCAGAAGGTTCTGGTTTTAAAATTCTCATTTATTGTTCAGTTTTTTTTTTCCTGACTATTTTTCACTTTTACTTTTCTCCATTATTTACCTGATGGTAACATTAACTCATTTTATTCTACAGTGTTTTTGTGTTCTGTTGTAACTACACTAGAATTAATGACATTGCGTTAAAAATGGTATTTTATTTATTTGCTGTCATTTTTCTCTCTGAAAAAAAGGTCACAGTTCTTCATATTTGTGCTAAAACTAAATAGAATTTTTTTAAAAATTGGCTTTACTCACTGAGGTTAAAAAGGTGACCTGCATAGGCTGTGATGAAATACTGAGCTAAAATGAATTCAATTTCCAAGTGTGAGACAGCGCTGTTCCTCCTCTCGTCTTTCTCTCTCAAATAAAAGCTAGTGCCTGCGCAGGCCATGCCAAAAACTGGGGTATGACACTGGGAGCATGCTGGCTTTACATGCCAGCCGTAAGAAAGACAGCTGATAGAAGTTTATTGGAAAGGATCTTTCATTGAGCACCATCTTTGCATGGTGGCATTCAGAAGGCATGAAAGGGAAGGAATGACTCGCTTTTGCAGTTCATTTTTAGAAAGTGTTCATAAGTGGCCTTTCAGTGCTCTTCTTGGCAGATGCCAGTCCAGTCTTTCTTTCTTTCTTTTATTATCTCTCCTTCTATAAAGCAAGGGTGACAGCTGGACCAAGGAATTCATCGCAATGTCCAGACAGCTGGCTCAGTCATAGTGGCTTGGTGGGAGTGAGAACAGAAAGCATCCTCTTATTGATCTGAGGAATCACAGTGTGTGTGTGTGTGTGTGTGTGTGTGCGCGTGTGTGTGTCCATGTGTGCGTGTGTGTGCATGTGAGTGTGCACACGCTTCTGAAGTTGCTACCATTAGCAGATTAGCCCAGAACATCATACTGTATCCATAGTGATATATTATTCTCTGACTGACGTAAATCCAGCAATATTTCATAGCAATATGTGCTTTTATTTGACCCTGATAGTGCCATTTGGACTTGCAGGCATATTGAATGAAGATTTAAGACATAATCTCTGATATAGATATGGTTTCACTGGCTTTGGGGCAGCCCTTCTCCCGGCCTATCAGGTAAGCTTTACTATCCCCATCGCCTTTCACAGATTACCAGCACTCTTCATGGCTCTGAAACAACCACTTATTGACACAACGGCGACACTCAGCACTGTCCTCTACTCATATCATGCCTGGAGAGATGTGTATAGGGGGAGAAATTCCAATAAGCAATCAGGCACTGTTCATATTGGCCATGGCCCATTTTCTAGCCTATTTTGTGCCTCTAGATTTGAATCAAGAGACAGAAAATTCTATTTTAATTCTGCCATATTTTAGCAAACAACAATTAACTCCAACAAAACAGTCTCATGTGGCACGGAGGTTGAGTTGGTGCTCATATTTCTGATCCGTTGGGAAAGATTGGGCCCTGGAATGGACAGTTATATTGCGGAAATGTTAAACACGGTGGCTTCAGAAAAATAAGACCAAAACCAGAACTTACCCACAAAAAATATAAAAACCAAAATATCTCTGTGAAATACTACTATTGTAATTTACATTATTCTGAGCACGTATCATCTGCTATTTATTTTGAAGAAAAGAAATAGCTTTAATAAAGCGTCCCTAACGGAACAGCTGCCTTTAATGAGCACATGCTCAATCTCTGTGTCATAGTCTCCAAAGGACTTGGCTCATGCTTCAAAGAGTGTTGCTGACCTATATACAATCAGGGTGGGTAGGATCAGCATGTGTCTCTGTCACAGAGGCTGCTTGTGCCAAATGTTTGTGTGTGTGTGTGTGCGTGTGTGTATATACGTATGTGTGCATGTGTGTGTGCACTGGTGTGTGTGTGTGTGTGTGTGTGTATGTGTGTGTGTGTGCATGCGTGTGTTTGCATGTGTGTGTGTGTGTGTGTGCATGTGTATGTGTGTGTGTGTATGCGTATGTGTGCATGTGCATGGGTGTGCGCATCTTTGCACGTGTGTGTGCATGTGTGTTTGTGTGCAGCTGAAGCCATCCTAGTGCTGGTGCCATGCTGGTACGCACATAGAATTCTGAGAGATCCTGGCGGGCGGAGGGGCCTGACCGAGCCGTTGAGTGTGATGAGTCTGGGCACCCAATCAGACACATAAAAGGACCTTGATGTCAGAGAGGTTGCCAGCTCGCTGCGGCAGCCAAGTCAGCAGCTGTGCAAGCCATGACACTGGCAACACAGCATTGTCACATCTTTCAATTCTACGACAGAGACGGGCGATGGAGGTCTGACCTCTAGCCACGTTCCAGTATAGGAAGCAGAGGAGATAAAGGATTTGGGAAGCTGAGGAAAAGAAGAGGAAGAACCAGTAAGGGTGAAGTACTGTGAATTTTTAAAATTTATTTTCATCATGCTTACATCACCAGATGCTGAAACCAGCGTATTAGATGCAGTCTGCACTCCTTCCCGACCTGCACCACATGCGAAAGCTCGGACAGCAAATGGCATAATTATGGTTTTGGATCACAGTCCTGTGGTTGCCGCTGAGTGCTTTTATGCTTCAGAGATGATACACCTCCTTCATCTGCCCCCTAACACACTGCTTCTCTGAGCGAGCATTTCCCCATACAGCCTCTATCACACAGACAGGGCACAGTGCTGTCTGTGTGAGAGTACAGGGAACGGCCAAATCACGCGCCTGCTCCACCTGGCCTCTCGTACGATCAGAAACGCGGTGACACCTCCATCTGTTCATCTGGGCCACATCAGAGCAGAGAGAGAGAGAATGTAAGAGAGGGAGAGACGCAGTATACTGTGTGTGTACATGTGCACACACGTGTAATAATGTGCACAGCGTGGTGACAGCATGGTGACAGGGGAAGGATCCGATCTAATGCAGCCAGACCACACTGACTTTTAGCATGAATATTTCATGTCTCAAGCACAAGACACATCACTCTGACTAGGCCATCATTTTTTTTGTTTTGTTTTTTGTGGACACATTTTTTGGCAGCAAGAGAGAGGAGAGGAAGACATGCTGTAATATCCTGTCCTCTTATTTCCCTAATATAATTTTCTACATATGTAAAACATAGAATAGTACACTGAACTGGCAGCTCCTTCTTCATTGAGGGGTTGCTGGAAATATAACCCCTGCTGTTAGGGAAAGTTCAGGAACCCCTGCAGTAGGGTTTTACATGTACAATCTTATGAAGAATCCCAGAGCCAATCAGAAATGGAATGTGACACGCTGAGTATGAATGAATAGTATATTGAAAACACAACAGTCACACATTCACAACAAATCCTGACTTCAGCTCACACTTGTTAAAAAAGAGAATAATTTTGCTTGATGATGAAAGAAGAAGAGCTGGAACTCACCGAGAGAGGAAAAAGAACTCAATTGGAGCATAATGCAAAATATAAGTTATTGCAATATTTTTCATTTTACTAACAATTCCAAAACCCATTATGATCGTCCAGGCAGATGCAATTTATTTGTGCTGAATTATTCTAAAATTGTAATTTGTCCAAATGAATCAACAGGCCATTGAGTCATGTAGTCCATTGTAAGTGTGCTAGAGGCCTGTTGAATATTCAGGAGATAAACCAGGGCATGGTTTCAGCAGCCCATATGGTAGCATCCACTCAGCACATACACTCACTCTAAAAGATACAAAAGTAATAGGTGTGTAGGCAAGACAATGATCACTTCTTCACAAATTAATACCTCTGTTAATTGTTGTAGTTTGGTAGGATGATATACATACGTAAGACATAACAAATAAATAAAATTAAATAAAATAAGATATAGTGTACAGTTCAATGCAGGTCTTCTGTTGGCAAACAGGCAGGAAATGAAAATCCTCTGGCAGCCAGCACAAAAGCTTTTCAGGAGTTTCCCACTTCATCAGTTATATTTTTAGAACAATAGTTCCTATTTATCTGTGTTACTCCCACATCTCCCGCTACTCATATTAGAGGGAAATGCCACCGCAAAATTAACTTTTACTTGTAGACGAGTAGCTGTCCTCCTGATTAAAGTAAGCACTTAGCCAGTTATCTACCTGTAGTGAGTGCAGAGGCATAGCCTCAAACTATTGATTATGCTCCAGGTACCTTCTTTACTAAAGACTACAAGGGCCAGTACTCGCAGTCCATGGGTGGGCGTCAGAAAATGGCAGTCACAGGTTGTCACTCCTGCTGAAGACAAACGGAGGGGCTGGGTGTTACTACTAACATTACCCACTAACAAGCTGGCCACTAAAGAAAGAAAATGTAGGTTTGTGTGTTCAGTTGAGTTTACTTAACAGATTAAGCTCTACTAAAAAGAAAATCCCTCTTCAGTGGGGAAAATTTCATGGGTTTAACCTAACAATTATTTGAATAACTGTGATATATGCAGCTGACTCATAGCTATTTCAGACACGGTCATGACTTGTGCAATATTTGGTTGTCATAATAAATCCGACTAGAACAGACATTTTTATAGAATACCGGCGGTGAGAGAGAATGGGGGAGAGGAGACAAAGGCGCTATGCCCGACAAGGAGAAATGTATGGCTGACATCGCTGAGATTCCCTCATAGGAGAGTCGATATGGATATTCTCCACATCTACTTGAATAGGCTATATTTCAATAAATAATCTGACTAAAATAACATGTTTGTCTCTTTTTCATTCTTTGATTTTCTAAACAACACATCAACAGCGAAACGCACAGAACCTGCTTGACTTGTCATTTTACTGGAATAAAGACAGATGTGGGTCTAGGAAATCAATTTGCAGCATTACTTGTTCTACTTCCCATTAAAAATGAAATGTTTTCAATGTAGTGTTGTCACTTCCCGTGTAGTCACACTGTCTACAATGTTTGGGTCAGTTACCATAATTCACACTGTCATTCTACCACAAGCATGTTTTCAGTAAACTGTTTTTTATGTCTCTGTTGTTCTTTTTATACCTCTGATGCTTGCGTAGCCATCATTACAAATCCTATAGCTAAGTTGCCCAACGTCTATTGTAGGCATGGGTTTCTTATTCTATGTACAAACAGAAATTTAATTAGCTGAAATCTCTGTACTGTGCTGTCCTTTATAGAATTAAATTTACAGTTAAAGAACTGTTATCAAATGTATTTAATAACAGTACATGACTTCAGCTGGAATGATTTGTGCAGTTAACCCACTGCAAAAGACACAAACATGCACTTTAAATATAACATATTACTGCCAGTAATGAATACGTCAATGATAGCAAATATGTTGTTATATAATGTGTGTATGTTTGATGGCAAAGTGGTAGTAATATAATGCTGGAATATAACAATGGCATGCTATTGTCATAAGTTGCCATTACCTAGCTAGCATGGCATATTGCAGCAGTAGCAAAATGCAACTAGTAATAACATGTATATTCATATTTTTGAGAAATCGATAATGCAGTTATGCATTTACATACAAGACAGAAAAGCAAATGGAGTTATGGAGTTTATTCGGCCTCTGCATCACACTCTTTCTTCATACTCTCACTATCTTTTGCATAGGAGCCCACTTGAAAGCTGAGATTGCTAATTTCTGCCCACATGATATTGGCAGTCATATAATTAAATGAGGGCATAATGACCATGTTCTTAGATGATGCACTGCATGAGTCATAACGTACCTTAATTTTGTTTACTCTGCTGATGGCATCTTCACAGGGATTATTTAATGAATGTAATGTAATGTTATCACAGGCTCAGAGGTCAAATGCTGTGTGCACTCTTGTGCTAAGAAAACCCGCCTCTGATTCTTACCATTCACTCGATTATGTCGCGATACATTATATTCTGTGGAAATGACCGGTGCAAGGTCTGTGAACAGTTTCAAAACTACCAGAGGCCAGTTCCCTGGATTTTTCCCCCCCTTGCCCATTAAAATGTCCTCAATATCCTTTTGGATTCTGTGCACTTACTGATGGCTAAAATCCTCTCAGTATTAACTTTTAAGTCAATGTTGACCTCAGGTTGCAATTTGCTACATTTTTCATAGATGGCCGAACATTTGAAAATCACTAGAAATATGTAGAGGGTTGTTGTAAGTTTGACATACAGAACAAATGACCCAAGACGGACCCAAGAGTTAATTTCCCGAAAGTTGTAACATTTCTGACTCCTTCTAAAAAGTTTAAACCTACAAACTGGATGAACTTTCTAGATGATAATTGTGGGGTTGACTGTGAAGCTGTCTTTACATGTTTAATCCTTGGTAGTGTTATAGTGTGGATCTTCAGCTCGTTTGGTCCTGGTAGGATCATAATGATCTCAGCGCTAGGGCAGACAGTATCTGATCTGAGGCCAGCTCTCTCTGGACTATACTGACCACTAGGAAGGAAGGAAGAATAATAACAGAAGAAGAAAAAAAAACAGTCAAATAGAGATTAATATCACAGCCTCTGGTTGTTTTGACGTTTTGTTCCTTCCGCATAAAAAGCACACCTCCCAGAGCTGACTCAACCAGTGATTTATCTAAACAGGATTGAAGACACCAAGCCCCCCATTGATCTTGTCTTTTTTCTGTGTGTTTTACTGCTTGCTTGCCTCCCTACTCTACAAAATAAACAACCAGAAGTTTCAACTCAGCATCACATGTTCCCGTGACCAGGTTTTAGGCAAACCATAATCATTTCAAAGGACAATGTTCTCAATTGGACGGTTTGTGGAAGGTCAGGCACTATAACATGAAGAAGTGTGATGGTGAACAGTGTAGTGTGGTAAGTGTCTTGAAGGTGAAGTAGAGGTCAGATCACTGTGTACTGGGTAAATCACAATAATTTGGAGCATAATCTGTTGCGTATTGCTATTTGATTATGTTGGCTCGTAGACTTTAGGATATTAAATGTGATCACATGAAAACATATTTAAAAAATCATCCTGTATGAGTCATATGGTATGACTAAATGGAAATATCCCACTGTTCCCACCACCTATGATCCTCTGCATATAATTCATTAAAACATTAAAGCATTGTTAATCATATAGCAGCAATATTACTGTGTTTATTCAGGAAGGCATTACAAGCAACCAGGGCTTAATAAACAGATAAACACTCATGCTTTAAACTAACTATGTATTTAATGTTGGAGAAATCACTGCAGTGCACCCATAAGTACCAGCACACCTTGCATTGCTGTATTCTGTTAGGACTGTATCACCAAAAAGAATATAAGAACAAGAGAGTAGGCTCCTGCAGACTTCTGTGTCTGGATCGTGCTGCACAAAGGGTACAAGAGTCATCACTCAAAAAACAAGATAAATGTAACAAGAATTTTTTTTCCCCCAAATCAAGAATAACCTATAAGAGCCATTCATGACCCAATCAAAACTACATTGTATCAGAATTTAAATATCATATTCCATTACAACGGACCTTGTCTCAACTATGCCTGTATTTTGGAGGTCTCCTCAGAGATGAACAATGAGATCAAATCAGTAGGAACCTGTGGTATTTGCACATTTTATAATGATGGGAAGTCACCTGGGTAATTATTCCAACACAGCGGTAATTATCATACCCCATTCCAGGATGAAAAGGGAATGCTTTAAATGATACGTCACATCACAATATGACACAAACAATGGTGAAATATGAAGCAGTCCTGGGCACTAGTGTATAGTTCTGTTTCACAAGAAAAATATCTGCTTTAAACTGCCTTTGGAGGACAGTTATTTTAAACAGTTAAATTCTAAATATCATGTTCTCTAATGGATGATGCCCCCAGTGAATTTTTTATGAGGTTTAAATTGGATGTCTTCAGAATATGATTCTTTTTTTCTTAGGATGCCTTCATACTGTCCAAGGTAAAATGAATTAAAACCATTTTAATGAGTCGCTGATAACCGCCAGCGTGGGTGCAAATCAAGACAATATTCTCAAATAAAAATACAAAAATGAATTATATGCTGGTGGGTGGGCTCAATTAATTGCCTCTGACTTTGTGAAAAGTTGGGGACTCTGTAGCTTATAATTAGGTGTGCTCCACAGGCCAGACAATCACGCGCTAACCTGAGCTCAGTGCGTAATGAATGCTGGGGACACTTTGTTCCGGCATGCTAATTCATCTCTATGGGGAGGGGTCACAGAGAAGTAGAGACAATTAAAACAGGATGTCATTGTAATAGTGGGAGTTCTGATTCCCCCTCGTGGCACGACCTTATTTTAATTCAGAGCAACGTTCAGACTCCAAAATGGACCATTGAATATGATATAATAGCAGCAGCAGCGACAACAACAGCAACAACAACAACAATAGTAATGATAATAATAACAACAATAACAATGACCAACCACCACCAATATGTAGCACCCACCTTCGTGATGCATGGCAGCCATTTTGTGCCAGAATGCTCAGAACATCAGTTGGAGAGAGAGAACTTTTTCATTTTTAGCCAATAGTCTATGTGAGGTTGAGCCAGGTTGGGAATTAAGCTAGGACACTTCCTACTCTTTGCAATCAGTGTCATGGGATATTTAATGACCACAGTGTGTCAGGTGATACTACTATTATTACCACTACAACTATTCCTATTACAACTAATAATAATAATATTATTATTGTTATTAGAATTATTATCAGTAGTACTAGTAGTATTTCAGACTACTTAGATAATTCATCCCGGTGATTTCAGAAGACTACTAACTTAGATAAAGCAATGGAAATTAGATGAGTACTGTAGTTTTTTATTGTTCTGCTTTCTGCTGCTGCTGCGTTTGTTTCTGTCTCCCCTACAGGTGGCGATGAGGACGGCATGGTCCCATTGGGGACATCCTGGTCTGGAAATGCGCAGGAGCGGGAATGCATGTCAATCCTCTTCAGGACACACGTAGAGCCGAGGACACTGTTGACCATGGTCTAGCAGCCAGATTAAAAAATACCATTTCCTGGGAATGGTGAGGACCATCTCAGAACAGCAGAATTAAAAAGATGTAGGGCTATAAATAGTTACTCCGCGTCAGCTTCTGTCATTCCAATGATTCTGCCATAGTGATAACTCTCACAACTTTTTCTACAACAAGCTTGTTGTTGCACATTGGCTGTCCGGTCAGACTCTGAAACCTGTGCTGCGCTTGTAAATATACTGATAGAACATTTTATGTCTCTAGGATAGATAGCTTCCTTTAGTGTCTGTCATAATGAATACCCGTTTGTCTGTTTTTATATCACTGTGTGCTCAACTTATGCTGATGTGGCTCAGTGTTTTGTCCATTACTGTACACATGGTTAGTGTAACACAGGTGGAGACCCCAGTCACTCTCCTGTTGAAGAAATGAACTCTGCTGTCCAGAAATATTAGCCACTCTCTCCACTTCTGTTTTTCTCCAAAATCCTAAAACGTGTAGCATCGAATCAACTGTCTGACTTCCTCTCACAGAGTACCCTTCTTGACCTCTTTGAGTCTGCCTTCAGGGCTGGTCACTCTGCTGAGGCTGTCCTCTCCATCGCTGCACAACTTTAATCAGTTTCTGCTGCTCTAATTTTACTGAATCTTTATGCAGCTTTTGACACCATGGACCACATTCTCCTCCCTTTCACCGACACAGCACTTATTTCCCCATTTCCTCATCTTTTTGAAAAAGGCCTACTTTCTGTGATACTTTGAGGGCTCAGTTTTTTGTGTTCTTATATTATACAGACTTTTTTTTTTTGGTCCTTATTTTTTTCGCCAAGCGTGTGAATGATTTTGGAGGGCACCATATATATATAAGTTATTAATTTACATGTTATTTTAAACTTTACTGGTCAAGCAATGCAATCACTGATTGATAAAAGATGATTCACCCGATGATCATGCTAGTGATCTTTTAGGTTTAACTGCTTCTTTAAAGAACAGCTTTTTGGCAAAGCAAAACATAATTAAATACTGGCCATATTTGCGTGTGCATACATGTTAAATATCAGAAGTCATGATGAAAATGATAAAAAGGACACATACCTGTAGACAGGCTTCACAGACGGAGGTGTGTAGGTGGTTACCAATGATAAAATATGCCAGCCATGTTATGGTGGATGGGATTCATTGTTTGACAGGCCCAATCTTCTCTCAGGCATGGGTGCATGACACATCCTAATCTTTTGTCTAGAGCTTTCTTGCTATATTGTGAGGCTGATTCTGCAGTCAGGGAGGTCCTCCTTCTCCTCTTCTCTTGTGCACTCCCCCCCCCCCCCCTCCATACCCGCTCTACATCTTGAGCCCTCACAGTGAGTGGGTTCTATGGTTTCCCTGGCAACTAGGTTTCGAGGTGAACGACAAGATGCATCGAAGTTCCAGTCTGTTTTAATTGCAGATTCCCTCTGCCAATTTCACGTTGAGAGATTCTTTAGAGAGATTTCTAAAATTATCATTGCAAGGCTGAAGGATGACTTTGATGGAGCTATTGAGAAAATCATGTATTGAAGCATATGACAGTGTATTAAAAATGATCATATGCACAAGTCCCTGGCAAGCAATTATAATGTGATATTACTGATGGTTTCTTTATGAAAAAGGCATCATTATGATATTTAATTTTCTTATTCTGCACAGCTGTAATCTGTGGTCTAATGGTGGGTTACATGAAGTGGTGTGTCCCTCAAAAACTTCATGCACCCAAGCATACTGACTGTGGCTCTCAGACTCCCAAAGATGCATATTGGGCCCGCCTTTTGCAGAGAGTGCCATTGCTGAATACTGCAGACCACCATCACGGTGAAATCACAGAGTACCCCAGAGACCTCACCGCACCCTTCCATTTGCAGTGCTGTAGTTTCATTTATTCAAATCGGGCGCTGTAAAATGCTCCAGAGTGCCAGTGAGTCACGTCACACAGCAGGAGGGAGGCGGATGGGGGGTAGATCACCTGGAATGGCTTTGGATAAGAAAAGGACCCCAGTCCGTCCCAACTGTCCATGTGGGGCATTACGCATAAGACCAGCTCCCATTTGATTACTTCTGTAAGACAAGGAAAACAATGAAATGCAAATGTGCATTTACAGCGCAGGAGCCAAAGCCCAACAATCATCCTCTTTCTGTGCAAACATACCAACCCATGTGATTGCTTTGGTGGTGGCATACATCCACCAATAAACAGTGTGTCAGGCTTAATATTTTCAATTAGATTCTTTATTCTAGCTTCTTGGCATCAGTATTCTCACTCAGTGTGCATTTTGTTCCTTTGTGTACATACTTACGTTGCTTTCAATTCATTTTAAAAAAGTCATTTTTCAGTTAATATGCACTATGTAGTTATGCCCACATACCTTGAAGCACTCCAACTATCCTGTTTCTTTGAAATGGTAATTTCTTTGGAATACTAGAGACATTGAAAAAATTGTGAAAATTATTTAAATAAATATTATTATTTTTAAATATCACCAACAAAAAACATTTCATAACTGTCCTGTCCTTGACCTTTGATTTTCATTTTTTGATTTATCTTTCCATTTCTCATTCTTTTTTCATTTTCTGATTCACAAACTACATGTTAAAGATTTATATTCGAAGGCATAATGACGAAGGAGGACTGTGTTGTATGTTTCCCTATTTCCATTTCCACTGACAAATAATCACTATTGTCTAATTCTGTGCAAATGTGTTTTATTGCAGAGCCCAATGCCCTCATAAGACTACAGGACTACCTTTTTCTCTCATACCAATTATTGTCTTGTACCAAATGACACTTATTACACTTTTTCCCGAGCACATCAAAAATATTCCGTTGCAATGGCATCCTTTTTAGTGTCCTTTATATTATTACGGAGTCGGCATTATGTATAATGAAACATTATACCAATATGAAGATTGCAGCACAAATAAAAACATTATGTTTGGTTGCATTCTTTGTAATTAAATTAGCTAAAAAAACAAACTCTGTGCTGTCGCTTCTACATATTTAGTAATCTTTTTCAAAAATGTTGATATTTGTCTGCAGCCTAAGAGCAAATTCTTTTAAGACAATTAAATACTGTTGCCCCGACTGTAAAGTAGTTGGATAATTTACATATGCGACGTGCTAATGAGAGCTAAGCATGAGCCTTCAACAAAGCACTGGGATACAATTCATTAATGTGACTGTAATGCATTTGCCTATTATTGTAAGCAGCAAGACACTATTTTCCATTTTTAACTCGACTTTTGTGCTACGTCTCATTTTAAAATGAAGCAATTACCGTTGTGCTCCAAAATTAAGAAAAAATTGGTTTGATCTCAAAACAAATTTAAGAAAGACAGAGCCTATACACAAATTACAAACTTGGGAACACAATTTTAATAATTTTTATTTTTAAATATATAAATTTGGCACCCAACAAAGGCCTGAACGGGTCCATATCCCACCCCCATTTGGAATGGCCGACTATCTGCAACTGCAGCCTTATTCTTGCACGATCCTCACGGCCGATTCAGGAGAGTGTAGACATCCGTGGTTCTCCTTCGAAATGTGGTATTGCCAGCCTTCTTCTTTTCACACTATAGACTACAGCCAAGCATGCATAGAGTGGAGTCAGAGGAAGACCTTTTATTTGCGGCATGTACACAAAGTCCATGAGTGCCTGATCAACCATTGGGGGTCGCTAAAGAGCTTTGAAACATGGACCCCTTACTGACTGAACCCTCCCATACCCTGGGGGACACAATCGGCATTTGGGTGTCGCCCTGTGGAGCTACCAGCCACAGCTGGTACTCGCACAGTCCAGATTCGATCAGAGACCATGTAGTAATTGTCAATTCAATTTGATAATTCACATTATGTCAATTGAATAATTATAAAATCAACAAATGTCCACTAAATGATCCATTAATGATTCTGTCTCTGCTGAATTAATCAAAACGGCTTTTCTGTCCACGTACACAGCAAAACGCCTACAAATCTAACAGAGTACATATGGGTCCAGCAGTGTAGACTGTCTTAGCAATAGTTTGTTACATTGACACTGCCTTTTGTTCTTCAGTACCTATACCTCTGCACCACCTTTTTAGGAAATCCTTATGGAATAAATGTTGTTTTAATATTAAATGTAATATTTAAATGATTAAAATAGAAATTAATACATTATATTTTGACTCCTGTGCATCCCTGCCACTTCCCTTTGCTGTTTTAGTGCTGTTACATCCTTATACTTACAATTCATAGATTTTATATTGTAACGTGCAATATATTCCTGAAATGGGCAACATGTTCTCTGTTCCTTCATTCTCTTAGCCAACATAAACAGCACTTCAAAAGGAGGGAAATTCTCTTCAGCTGAATTTAAAATCGAATAAGCCAAGCATTGCACTCTATAGGTACAGTATATCACCGCATTAGTCTATACAATGGATTTCTTTACCCCAAATATAACATTGAGGCTGTCCACACCTATACAGAGCAGCTGTCTGCCAGTTTGAGAAGGGGCTTATTCATTTGTAGACAAATCAATGAATGCATGTATTAGTGCTTCAATGCACAATACCGGTTTTAGCTCTAATGGGCTTAGAGCCTTTTATTGAGTTGCTGCTCGATTATTATTTTGCTGTGCTGTAGGAACTGAAACCCCTGTTTTGTGTGGGGTGGGGTGGGGGGGATTTTTTGTTATTATCTTAGTCATTGAAAACAGCAACACAAAAGAATAGCGTCAGTGCATGGAGTGTTCAGCTCAGCACAGGTTCTTGCTGTGTTTTCATCCTTTGTCAATGGTGCGCATTGAGAAAAAAATGTTGTTTTGAGGGTGAGAGGGGGGATAGTGAACAGAGAGAATTTGATTAATATGCTGACTTAAAAAATATGTGCCTAACCCCCCAACTGTTTTTGAACAAAAAACCTTAAACCTATAAAACAAGAGCTGCAGGATTTTAAAAGCTTTTGAAAGGTCACGGAGTAAAACTGTTGACCACAGTCAACGGCATTTACAGCCATCAAGCTGAGTATAAACTTGTTGAAACTAAAATAATCACTTTTTTGAAGGCCTGGCCTATACTGTAATTGTAAAAAATTTGTCCACCTTTACATTATCAAAAAAACTAAATATATATCACGACAAGCTTTTTTAGTGTTGATTCCCCACCCCTGCCATTTTCTCAGTTTGTAAAGCAGGTGAAAGGCAATCAGTGAAGTTTCGTGTAGTCATTTAAATTTTATGAATCAAGAGGTACAACACTCATACAGAATAGCACTTGACACAGTATTAATTCAAATTAGTTTACTCTGTTCAAAACCTCACAACGTCAATAAATCATTAATCATTACGAATGAGAAATTAAGTCAGCATTGTTGCTGACTAACTAACTTTGGGTACAGTGCAAACACTGTACCTAAGTCAGTTTTTAGGACTTTGCCTAAAAAAAGACATTGCCATGAACAAAATTTCTGCATGACCTTGTACAATATAGTATGGCAATTTATATTCTGCTAGTTCTCCACCTCTTAACTGCTCAATATCAACTGACATCTGGCCTTTGCAGCAGGAATTCTACATTTCACACCTGCACAACATGTTTATAATCTGCAAAGTAGCCAGCGCCTTGAAGCCGTGAAAAATATAATCTGCGTATGTGTTCGAATGCATTGGCTGTTTTTGAGTACAGCTCTTTTCAGATCAAATTTAAATTATGCAAAGGATCATCTTCATATTTTTGTGATGTCCATTTCATATGTATTATATATATATATATATATATATATTCTTAACTGATAAGGAATAAATGTAGATTTTTAAAAATGGTTTAGTTCAACTGTATAGGGATGTAATTGAAAATACAAAAAAGTTAACAAAAGTATGAGAATGGTTTGGAATCTGACTTTGATGAATAGTTGAGAGCTAGATGTTAGTTAGGAGTCTCCAAGAAAAGCAAACCAAGCCCACAAAACATTACTGCACAAACTGTTCTATTGCCTGATTGTAAGCATGACATCATTTGATGGTCAGCTGAACATAAAGAAGTCATTGTGTGGCTTCCAGATACATTCCTCCTTCTCCAGAGATCTTCTGGTTGTTGAGATTTCACCTAGTGAAATGCTTTGATTGAGGTTAATTATCTTCCTGCTGGGTGACTCAGAGGTTTTAAATGAATGTCACAGCCCAGTTGGATGCATATTCTCAAAGGTCGCTCTGTGAGGTTGAGTGGATTTTCTCCAGACTCCAGCCAAAAGAGCTCTTCAGGGCAAACAAACACCCGAGCTGCTGTCAGCCTTGACATGGCACTGATAGACCTAACATAGATGGATGAGGTTGGAAGCCTGGCATTTAGGCTGTGATGTATGGGGAAATAGATCTCACTCTCACTCCAGGCACATGAAGGCATCTGCTGGCCTCTGTGCTTGTGTAATGTCTTGGCTTGTTTCCATTTTGCTGTACATCTTGCTTCACCATGGGAAAATGAGTGCCTGATATGAAAGAGCCTTTGTCACGGTACAATATTTCAAGCCATCACTCAGGAGATAGAATGCAGGCCATGGGGAGATGAAAGATTCGGCCAGATATTGCTGGAAGAAAAAGGGCGGCATTGAGATGCTGGATTTATTCTGTCTTCTTTTTCCTTGAGAGGGTGGGAGAGAATGGAGAGAGAGAGAGAGAGAGAGAGAGAGAGAGAGAGAGGATTAAAACAGATAAATTAATTTCATCATTATTATTAATTGCTGAAACAATTAGTCTGGGGTCACTGGTTGTTGGGGTGGTCAGGGTCAAATAGTGAGAGGACACAATTGTGAGGTTGCTAAATGCAGGCCTGTCTACTACAGCAGTCTGTGTACTGGATGCCCTGCTTCATACGGATGCACTCAAGCACACATTGACATGCACACCCTAAAATGTTTTGTGTTAAATAAGCCCTTACAGAATACATATTATTCCTATTGGACTCATATGTACTCTGTTAGAGTTTATTTAATACTGAACATTTTACTGTGCGAGCAAAATGCAAAGGAGTCCAAGCTGAGCCTTCTGTCCTCAGTCTAGACCCACGGATCACTGAGTGTGTGTGTGTGTGTGCATGTGTGAAAATATAGACACTAAAATTCATCAGTAACTAGTATATATTTCTTCTTTTTGACCATATACTAGAGTTTCCACATGGCTTTCTGAGGCTTGGCATTCTCTTTTTGAGGAAATCTGGACTCACAGTCTGAAGGATTACCAAGGAATTGTAAGCTCTCAAAGGGAACCAATTCAACTGCTTTCTTATGGAAAAAAACCCCACTGTTTACTTATTTTGCCAAGCATAATATAAAACCGGACAAACATGGATTGAAAGATAAGAACATAAGACAACTACGCCGCAAATGTTGCAACAGTGCGGCCATAAATCTCATAAACTGCTCCATGAGATAAGAGCCTACATATGCGATATTTCGATAACCATTGTATATGGGTCCTGCAGGGCAGAATCAAGGAATACCTGAGGCCTCAGTGATAAAGGAGAACAAACAAATGTGACTTTGTAGCTACTTATTCACAGCTATGGTTGGACTCACAGGTCGATAGTGCCCTGTTATTTATCCTCTCGCAAGCATTCTGTCTTGTCAGGAGGCCCAAGCTCCATCAAAGGCACGAAGGAAATCGATGGCTTTGTTTAAACATACGTGTGTAAGTGAAAAGCGCAGTCGTGCAAAGTTTGGAATCCATAGGAGAAGAAAAAAGAGCCACAAAAAAAGGCAGGACTTTAGGATATGAATGCCCCCCTACCGCCATCCCCACACACACACACACACACCCCTCTCCAATGTCCATGTCTTCATTATTTCAGATAGGTTGAAGAAATCCTACAAAACCACAGAGTTTTCTCTGAAGTCCCTGGCTTTGCTCAGGCTGCACCTCCGGTGGTGAAAATGGGCAATTAGCCCTGCCACTTTGAGCAGGGAGATTAATGGGGTGAGTGTGCAGAGCATCGATGGCAGCGGCCTTATTGATAACCCGCATTCAGAGCTCCTCCGCTCTGCTCTGGGAGCCTTTGGTGAGGAGCAGGGGTAGCACAACAGGAGACGATCCCTTTTCTTTCTTTACAAAAAAAAAAAAAAAAACAGGTTTATTGATGGGTCAGCAGTTGCTGGGTCAGCACTCCTGTCCACCCCTCCCCTGGTGTCTGTCATCAGCTTGGGGTGCTGGCACTACATCCCAAATAACCTTGGGCTGCCAGCGATGTCAGTGAGTGAGGAGCTAAATGCCAGCTGCTGTCATTTTATTAATTTATTTTTGCATTTATACATCTATTGATCATTTTCAGCCATGTAATATTAGTCAATGTCAAGTAACAACTGTTTACATTTTTTTACACAAATAGAAGGACCATAACAGCCGCAATCCGTACTCTTGAAACAGAAACAAGGAAATTTTACGTGTTTCTGTTTCAATTTACATTTTAACTGAGATGAAAATAACATTTTCAGTTATTCTCCATCTCAATTACATCAGTGCCAGTCAATGTTTGTTGACAGGACAGTTGAACAGGTGCAAGTCTCTAATACTGTGACCATAACAGAACCATGATGATAGCTAGAGGTTTTTACTTTTGAATACATCCTGAGGCACCAGACTGGAACTCACCAGCTGGGATTTGATTATGGTCGTGGGACTGCCTAGGTGTAAAAAAGCTGGCAGACAGTGGGATAAGAAGGACTCATGACCTGCATGAAGGATTAGCTGGAACTTTCCTGAAAGGTTATAAGGTGAACAAATGGGCTGCAAACCAATCAGAGAATGATTTGTAATGCTTCTGATACAAGAATCAGTGATCTTCACAGCCAACACTATTGAGTGTAAACAATGAGTTCTGCTCCAAAATTGGTTAAAGAACTTTTTCCTGTACTAGGCCAGCACATGCTAAAAATCATTAACACATCCCTAGTAACAGGAGATGTACCTGAGTCACAACACACGCTGGTTATTAAGTCATCACTGAAGAAACCAAACCTCGAACCTGACAAAATGGGAAACTATAGACCTATTTTAAACTGTGTTTTTATTGAAATTATTGGAGAATGCTGTTGCTAAGCAACTTACTGCATACCTTAGCTCAAGGTATCCATAAAATATTCCAATTAGGGTGCCACTGCACTGAAACCACACTTGTGAAGGTTACTGATGACTTACTAATATCAGCTGAGCGTAACTCTGTGTCTGTTCTTGTACTTCTTGACCTGAGTGCAGCTTTTGATGCAATAGATCACATTAGACGTCTATTAGACAGACTCCAAGCCTGTGTTGGACTTCATGGACAGGCACTCACATTGTTCAGATCATACTCATGTGACTGGAAACAGTTTGTTAAATTAAAAGAAGAAGAGTCCAGCAACTCAATGATGAAATATGGTATTCCACAAGGATCAGTGTTAGGACCAGTACTTTTCTCATTATATATGCTACCCCTTGGCACTATTATTCGGGCACAAGTCATAGAGTTTTACAGCTATGCAGATGATATATTTCAATGAATCCATGTATCCAGTACAATAGATATCAAAGTTTAGATGCTTTCTAATTTTCTGCTTTTGAACTCAGATAAAAACAAAATTTTGGTTATAGGTCCCAAAATACTAAGGGAAAAAATGTGTACTCTTACTCCAAATTGTGATGGTTGTGTTGTTGTACCAAATACGACTATGAAAGACATTGGTGTTACCACTGATCCAGATTTAACATTTGACACGCTCATAAAAAACATTGTTTTGCTTTCTTTCAGTTGCGGAACATAGCTAAAATCAGGCACTTCCTTTCACTACCGGAGGGGGATGGGTTCCCCCCTTGAGTCAGGTTCCTTCCAAGGTTCCTTCCCATCTGTTACCAGGGAGATTTTCCCTGCCACTGTTGTCTTAGGCTTGCTCCTGTGGGGGTTTACGCCTTGGTCGTCTGTGAAGTGTATTGTGATAATTGTTTGTGAAATGCACTATATATAATAAATTTAGATTTGATTTGATAAAAGCTAGTTTTGAAGCACTCCTCACCAAAAAACACAGAACAAGAGATGCTAATTCACACTTTAGATTTAGATGAAAAACACCTGTGAAATTAACAGCAGGAGAGGGTGGGCAATGCTTGCTTAGGGTGGGTACGCTAGGTTTTGAGTCTTTTAGACTTGAGGTTTAGATGCAGGTGTATTTATTAAAATTGAGGATTAGGAATAATTTAAAATGGGTGCTGGGGTAGGTTTAGCTGTATTAAAATAATATCTCTAATAGAATGAATAATGCATTTTTTATGGAATTTATAATGAGAATTATGGAATGGCTATCAGAGTTGTTTCTTTGTAGTTATGTTTAGGTAAGTCAAGTGAAACAGTTTGAAGTAGACAAATTATACATGCAGCATTATTAACTGCTTGGAACTGCATTGATTCTTGGAAGAAAAGTAGATTCATCCACAAATATCCAGTACATATGTAGGTAAAAGACTCAATTTCATTACAGCAATTTATTTGGTATATACCGGAGCAGAAGATGTGATTCACATTCTCAGCTGAAGCTGAATGCATCTATCACAAATTCATGTATTCATAACATGGGCTTTATATGCAAACATCTGCTTTCTTTAGTATGCTAATTGACATACTTTTCAATTTGTCAGAGAGGTGTAAAACATCATGTCAGTCTATCTGAAAAGATTGCCTATTAGCTCCGTGTATTCAAGCCTATATTTGTGTATGTTGTAATTAGACTGATAGACAGAATGCTCTGCTTCAGTGCACAAAATCCC
The DNA here is from genome assembly GCF_018555375.3 of Anguilla rostrata. NCBI lineage: Eukaryota > Metazoa > Chordata > Actinopteri > Anguilliformes > Anguillidae > Anguilla > Anguilla rostrata. The sequence continues at coordinate 28,916,630 of NC_057940.1, read as the reverse complement.
AAGAGGTCAGTAAGCCCCTAACCCCACGCAGCCTCACAGTGGCCTCAGTTAGATGGGGTTGAAGGTTGACGGTTCGATTCCCAGGTGGTGCACAGGCTATCATACCATTGAGCAAGGTTCCTAACTTGAATTTTGTCTGTAAAATGTCCTGCTGGATCACTGAAATGTATGTAAAAAATATAAGGTGTGTATGTTGCTCAGAATAACCACCTCTGCAAATGCCTAGAATATAAAAAAATATGGATGTCAGTTGACCTTTGCCGTGGCCTTTGTGGAAATCTCCTGCCTGAGCATATGTGTGCAGTTCACATACTATAGAACCAGATTTAATCTAGCCAGCACAATTGTCTCTGCATGTGAATGACACACCTACTCAAGCATTAGTGAAATGTATGTTAGTAATTCACAGGACACTGTGTTAGTTTACTTTGTGCAGATAAATAAATGAAAAGGACTTGTACAGCGTTCAGAGAACTGGGCCAGGGACACTGCTGTTGTTCATTTGAATGTGGTACTTAACCTGAATTGGTCCAACATTTTCAAATGAAAGCTGTGTACATTACCTTGGAAAAGAGCATCAGCAAGATAAATAACTATTATATGATCATCAGTAGAACAATGTCTATGCAGTGCTCTTATCTCCACAGAATAACCTGCAGTACATGTTTATGTGAACTCCATGGAATATTGAAAATTAAAGAGCAAATGTGTTTACGGATAGAGCAAGGAGGCAGTTAGGGTATGAGGTGGAAGTGGGTATGCTCAACATGGACTGCCGTGGGGAAAGGGGCAATGTGGGGGGGGGGGGGGGGATGAAACCAGCTGATCTATCTTAATTACTCATTACTTTATTATGTATCACTTAAAATGCACTCACTGGAATATGTACACAGTACAGTACAACCAAACAACAGCCATCTTAACTTAACCATTGCTGTTACTTCCATGGCATTTTGAATAAAAATCTATCCATTCCCCTCTCTGTTAGCTTAAAAGTTTATCCAAAAAGTAAAATGTAAGTAAAAAAGTAACCCTGATGGCTCTGCACTTTATATAAGCCATTTAGAAGAAACATTTTCCAGATATAAACACAGCATTAATCTCCATATCTATCTCATGCAGTAGAGATCCTTCAAACCTCATGATGGCAACTGCCAGCAGATTTGAATTATTCCTCCAATGAAGAACGCATTCAGCACTGTTCTAACAGACTCGGTTGGAGATACGACTTTTCACCAAAAGGGATCGGATATCTTTCAAATGTCACCATGACAACGAGTGTAGCTGGGGATTATTTATTTATTTCCCATTCCTGGCAAGAAGCAGACGGATGTGTTGTGTAGACAGTCATCTTACTGTGAGGCCTCTTTCCAGCTCTATTGTGTGTCAGTGCTTCTCTCCGGAGAATAGCTGCATAGCTTTCCACGCTCTCCAGACCCCGTGATGCCTGACAGAGGTAGCCCCATTTGTTCTTCCAGACCCCCACGAAGGCCAGGGGGAGCTCGATAAAGCAATCTCAACTCTAGCAGATAAACTATTCTTAAGGACTCAATGGCAGTGGGAAGCTGTTCCTAAGAGGAGGGACAAAATAAGTAAAGGTGGTGTGAAGACCTGTGTGGAGGTTGTTAAATTTATGGCTCTATATTTTTTCTTCCATTCCTCCTGTTTTGTTTCTGTCTGTTGATAACCACTACAGCACGATGCCAGAAGCCAGTCTCTACAGAGGCTCAGGCATTGTGGGGATTACATTCATTGCTGTTTGTGAATGACATGGTTTATTTGTCAGATTTTATTGCAGGGGAGGCCCTAGTGGAACCTGATAGACACCCAAATGAACTCATATATTTTGGACCCTGTAGACAGGCAATGTGTTTATTACTATAAGCATTGGGACAGTGACACAATTTTTGTTGTTTTGACTCTATACTCCAGCACATTGAATTAGAAAAGAAACAATAAAATGAGAGGAGAAACCAGATAAAATGAATTGGTGAATACAATATACTTGCAGAAATGTGCTGAAAAATTGTACAAAAACAGTATTAGTCAGGGAGAAACCTTCACATCTCATTTTATCTCAATAAAAACTTTAGAGCAGTTATTTATTATATTATGAATTATATAATATTAATTGTTTTTTTACAGCAACCTTCCATTTGGGGATAATTTCCTCCTATAATAAAAACTTCTGTTGCACATCTACATAGGCAGGCGATGATCTTATATATAAAAAATTATATCTCAGATGAACATTGTTTTTGTAAACCATACTATTGATACAATTATCACAGGAAACAATCTGATATTAGTGCTGAATTTTAATAGCATTTTCTTCAGAGTTGGCTTTAGAGTACAGCTCTAGGAATGTTCTGCTTTGATTACAAACTTTGTTCCCCTGTCTTGAACAGCTTTATTTCTGCAGTCAGATTCAACCTGAATGTATTTTTGACATTTGTGTTGACTCTCTAGTATTTGTACTTTCTTTTGGGTCAAAAGGGCTGAAATGAACAAACCGAACAGAGACGGAATTAGAAAGTTGTTGAGAATTTCTGTCACCACACTCACATTGCTAAACCTGTGTATTTCTGTCACCACACTCACATTGTTAAACCTGTGTATTTCTGCCAACACACCTGGTGCTCTGTGTTAGAATCTGTGAGAGTGCAGGGAGATTGAATGAAGTCACCAGAATGGTTTGCACTGTATTTCTGCCTGCAAAGGCAAACTGAGAATTAAATAATTTTGAATATTTATGCACTTTCATTACAAAATGAACTGCTGCGTGCTTTCTGTATGGAATTGAAGTGGCTGAAAGTGCCTTAATTTAGGCCTGCTAGCCTCGCCCCCAGAAAGAAAGTGTTGTTTTAACAAATCCTTTTTGCCTGAACTTAAATCTCATAGAAGTCTTCTTGCATGAGTTCAGACAAGAGGCATTTATTATGTTATTGAAGCTTCTTTATGATTTTTTGACAAAAGATATTTCCTTAAGTTATGTATTTTTATTGATGGAAAAATATAAAAGCCATATGCACTATCACTATCAGCCTATGGAACAAATGTTTCATACCTCCTGCTCTCTATTACTTTCTCCCTCTCCACATTGAGAGACAGATGTCATTTTACCCCAACCTCCAAACATCTAAGGATTATTCTTGAGGAATGATCATTTTAATGCTATTAAAATAGTCATACTGATATCCAGCATTCTGTTCTTCATAGCTTCCATGTGTGTACAACATAGTGAGGTACCATGTGGAAAAACTGTAAAAAATTACATCTTAATGCATTACAGTGTAGACCACAATGTGGCAAATGTTAATATAAATTGTTTCAAATCCATCATTCGTCAGCAGGTTTGACCTCCAGCTAAAACACTAGTTGTCAGTACGAAGATGCACCCCACACTTTGAAATCAAATCCTAGCTAGGCTAATGCTATTTGTGCCAAGGTGTCCCAACCCTCACGTGCAATGATTGTGATGCTCAGCTAATTTTGTCCAGTACCTTAGTGAAAATCAAACTTTCAGATGTTTTCCCCACCAAATATAACTGTGATGGTCACCACAACACAATGCAACACTCAGACACAAGGCTTTCATAACCAAGGGGAATACCCGAGAAAAGGCCTAGATGGAAACATGCAGTACCAAACCGTTAGGAAGCTTGGGCCTCCATTGACTAAAAGCGCAGCCGTGTGGCTGAGATGAGCGCTCCAGAGATCTGAAACCATGGCGATAAGAGGGACACAGCTGCCCAAGTTAACAAATCATAGCACTCAGTAACTGAAGCCCAGCTGGACATGCTAAAGGTGCAAATGCAAAAACCAATGATAGCTTACACTGCATTTTTAAAGGGACTCCATGATCATAGAGTCGCTTTAAAATCATCTCTCCTGATCCCTGCTACACTTTCTTTTTCTCTATTGAAACAGGTAAAACGTTTTAAGTAATGGAAAGACAGTGTCATTTTTTAAATGTTTTTGCGATGTTTTATTGTTACCAGGGAGATTATATTACAGCAATTAGCCTGAAGGTACCTTATGCTGCAGTAACTCATTTTAGTCTACAAAAGCAATATGCTCTGGTTTCAAAGACAAATCCCTTTCGTGAAAATCCTGATGCATTATTATTGCTTCTGTAGCTGTTTTTATTTTTATTGTTAGTGGTAGAAGCAGTGTTCGGGGAGCATAGGCCTCTCTGTAGCACCCCCTTTTTTAACACAAAAAATAAATGGTTAATATTCTGGAATACCCTTTTGACTACAGGCATAATCCTGGTCTCTTCTGAAAGATAACCCTTGGGAGGTTGTTTTCCAAATTCAGAATTACTCTAAATATTACTGAAACAAAGTAACAGAAGCGCAAACACAAGGGAAGTGGAAGTTCTGTTCTCATTTTAAAGATTATTTTTTAGTGGATACAGATGCTTCTGGCTGCGCCTGGTGGGTTTAGAAATACAATGGAGCCACCGCCTCAATGTCAGGGAAATCCTGGATAAAATTTGATCATTAACACCAGAAAGAGCATACGGCATTGTTTTCTCCAAAATTACAAACATGGAAGAAGTGTGCTGAAATTAGCTTTCTTGCCCTCTGCATGTCACACTCCCTGTCCATCTCCATCTCCCCCTCCCTCTTCAGCATTGTTTCTTGCTCTGCCCTTGCCAACTCTGGCAGCAGCGAGTCTGGAAGACTATAGAAAATAACTACATTAGCTATCTAGCTAACTAATCCACTGATTGAGGTTTTCATCAAATACTCCAACCCCTTTTTTCATGACTATTATTCAAAATCCAGCCCACTCTTTATTTATAAGCATACTGAAAAATAATAAAAATATTTTGAGAATATATTTAATTAAATATGCCCTCTACTGCGGAGTCAAAGCTGTCTCTGTCCTGCTCAGAAATATTCACTCAGATTAGTGATTTCTTCCAAGGCCTCCAAATGCTGAGTCTTCTGTTTAGATTCACAGTAGGAATTGCAATAAAAAAAATTTGTTGGCAAGTGTTAAGAACTTTTTAGCCGGCATTTAACTTTCACAGCGAGCATACTGAAAAGATATGGTGGAGGAGAAGATTACGTAAAAAACAGAATGAATACAAATAAACCCTGGCCGGCAAAACTTACGGTAAGGGGTTAAAATTACTACAACCATTGTTCTCAGAAAGACTAATTTAATAGGTCTCACAAATAAATGGTTTACATAAAGTCATGTCATTGTTGAATGTAAAATGTTGATGTCCAATTGTCAAAGAAACTCACTTTACTGCCCCATTTCAAGATGTTTCATTTTTAACTCGATGAGTTATTCACCTCTAACCCAGTGTTCCACTAACGAGACTTTAACTGTACCTTAAGAAGGAGAGCTCATGTGCAAAAGCAGAAAGATGAACAGAATGAAACCAGTTATACCACAGAAGGCTAATGGTATGGTGGGTATGAAGGAGAACCAAAGGAACCCATGTCTGGTCTTTTGATTGAGAAAAACCAATTAAGCCATAACACATTATACTGTCACCAATAATGAATAATCTTGGCTGAAGCACGCTGGTTATGTCCATGACTGTGGTTCAGGAAGAGCTCTTGATCAATGCACAGTTTCCACGATGGAAATACATTTTGTACATTCTGTGATATTTCTGATCAAATAAAAAAGTGCTTCACAGACTGAGCAGAGTGACTGTCGCTAGCAGGAAGGGCAGCGGGCTCATTTTCACATAAATCCTCTGGGATAATTCAAGGTTCCCAAGCAATCTAACCTGAGAGCTTAACATAAAATGCATCCTCCTTGTGACCCTTTAAAAAGATCTGCTTCACAGCCTTGCTGCAATTTGCTGTCACTCACTCTAATTCTGCCTAGATTTATGATACCAAGGGCTATTTCTCCTGCGTTGCTGGACCCCGCCAAAGCCTGTTCTGTCTGTGCACTGCAGGCATCACAACCAAAGAAATCTTCATGGCATTGCAAATGTCACCAAAATATAAGGGAATTTGAATTGTGAAAACGCTGATTCAGAATTGATACAGGAATTCTGTCAAGTTTATTGTTGTAAGAAAAATAAAAACAATTGACATGAGAAAGATGATACAAAATTCAAAATGTTTTTTTAAAGAAGTCCAATAATTCAGAAATCTGACAAGAAAATCTGACGAGTACTGACAATTGCTGCTAGATTTCTAAAAGAACAATTATAATACATATTCCTGAATCACAGAACCTACCCTGGGTAAATAAAGGTTAAATAAAATAAAATAAATGAAAAGCTTACCTTGATAACCTTGAAAGCATTTCCTTTCAAAGCACTATTGGGATATTAGAGAGATATTTAAATGCTTTAATGTGCATTTTTGGCTTTGATGTGACTTGATTAGATAAATATACTTTTCATGTATGCATTAAATTCTCTGTGCATTTGCATGCTGTATTCAAAACACTCCTTTTGACATCTTGGATGAAGAGGTTTTCATTAAAGGCTTTCAAATCCTTATTTCTAATGTGCAAGAGAAAGTGCACAAAGGAGAAAAACAGAGTCTACATCACATGATATTGGCTGCAGTTGAAATGCTCAGAAATAAGGGAAAGCACAAAAAGAACATATAATTTTTATTTGATAATGATCTAATTCTACACAGCTGACCCCTGACTTATTTCACACATATTTCACACTTATTTTGCAATGTAAAGGACCTTTTAAGTTAAGATTTCTCATCTTCGGAAAGTTTATTTTCCTTCAGTGACAGTCAAAATCTCACCCTTGAACATATTCACCAGGGAAATGAGTGAAATGAGTTATTCCACTGGCTATCAATTGATGTTTTGAGTTGCTAGGCAACCCAAGACATGAATAAGGCAGCATGGACGATGATATCACCCCATTTGGAAAGCACAAAAGCATTTTTTAAATCATGAAACAGTTGTACTGGAAGAATGTTAGTTGTAGTAGTTGGCTAGAGACTGCCAGAGAATCAGACCAACCAGGTTTGGATGGGAGTTAGTCATGGGTCTGTTTACCAAGAAATATCTGCTTTAATAATCCTATTGCAAAATTCATGCTTTCTATTCTCATTTTGTTTGAGAATTAGAAATTTGGAATTGACAAGTAAATGTGTCAAGGAGAATGAAGATGGGATGTGGGGGTGGGGTGGGTGGGTGATGTTTCTGCCTCAGCTGAAGAAACTGTCTATTCTGAGCAGAGGTGCTAATGCAATCACCTCCTCCTGAAAAGGTCTCATCAGTGGCCACAACTGCTGCAGAGCTCATTTAGACATACTGCTAAGAAAGGGCTCTCACCTTGAGCTGTCACCCTTGACCTCGCTTGCCACCAGACACTTTGTTATGTTCAGAATTTCCAACGCTATTTTCACCTTCGCACATCTCTCTTCTGGCTCCTTTTTCAAGAGCTTGGCTTGGATGCAATTTATTTACTACTAACAAGGTCACTCTATCCAAAAATTACACAAAAAAGTCGTAATCATTAAGTTTTTCTGTAATTTCTTCCTATAATGTAGAATCCAAATAGTAAAACGAGCATTTCAGAGCAGGATTGGATGAGTTGTGGTTTTGTCATGTTTTAAATAAACTTATTCTGATCATTTATCTCCCAGTTCCAAATCAGCATAGGTTTGACTCATATTACATACTCATAGACATTGCTAAGCAACAAAACAGCAAGCCTATTCCCAGTCAGCATGGTTGCCACATCTACATAAAGAATTTAAATAGAACATACAGAAGGGTATAGAAAAGGTAAAACCAGGTTTCCGCCTCACACATGATTAGTAAGTAACTGGCCAACAAATGACGTAAAACCTACCAAAATTCATGATTGGCTGAAAAAGGTGTAACAGCTCACAACACACCATGCACTGGCTGGAAAATAGAACCCTAAGCAGCATTGAGGCATAGCGGTCCATGAGTTAGTCTTATTCGTAATATACACTAGGTTTTTAAGTCACAATTTTGCAGTTTTCAAGATCTTGAGAAAATCCAATGTACCCACCTCTAATGGTCGTTCAATGTGAGATTGTCAAAGACTCAACTGCAGCTCTCCCAAACTAGTCTTAACCTAGTCTGCGATTCTTGGAAGAATATCAAACTGATTTGATTTTATCACAAGTCTTTAGGCATGGCCCCCTGTGACTATGTGTGATGTGAGATTTCTTCAGATGGAAATACCAGGGAATTTTTTAAGAGATGGTCATTAAATGTGAGATGCTCTCTGTTGTAAGGATTTTGAAAGTCATGTAGTGTACACAAGGCATTATCCACAACTTTACAGTGCTGCATCTCCCGGGTTCATCCCTGATCAAAGTGCTTAACCTAAAACCCTTTGGGAAATACTTTTACAGCAAAAGGAGAATATATTAAATTGGAAGTTAATATATAGTTCATAAAAGGTGACATTTCAATGGAGTCATTTCTGTAGAGAAAAATCCTCCTTTTTCTCCTCTTCCATCCTCTGCTGTGTTCTGTCCTCCTATTTCTTGTCACTATCCGCATGTCTCTTCGTCCAAAGATAAACATGTCTTCCTTTCCTTCACTCTCCATTGACCTTGAATTAAATTGCATATTTAATTCCTGGGAAGCGCTCAGAATGATTATATACCACAAGACTGCATATACTACATTTTGACAGGCACTTATTTGGTTCTTTTTTCCCCTGTGTTTCTCAATGAATACTGATTTACAAGACTGAATGTCATATTCCTTTACCCTGGAGTCATAATACTTTTCCTAGATGACATTGCACTCCAGTGTGGGCTGTAGCACAAGAGCTGGAAAGTGCTTTGGAATTGGGCTAGCAAGCTAGTCGCCGAACCAAAATTTCTTTGGAGTAGTATGAACAGAAAATGCGTTCAATGCAAAAATTGTCCATGATAATAGCATGGGATGGAAAAACAAATGCAGCTGAAATAATACAGTGCTGTGGGTGCCTGCACAGCTATGACAATACACACACTGCAACAATAGTGTCCCTGAGAGTATCACTGTGTTCTGCAATTTTCTGCAATGACCTCAGTGCCTTAGACAGGTAGGGGAATATGCAAGGGGCACCCGCACTTCCTGTAGAGCCATTAGCCCCCTTTATGACTGGATCCGTCAATCAATAACCCAATTACAAACACAATGCATGCAATTTACTTTGCTGGCGGGCATTGAATTGTGACATGGAAATGTTTTGTGGACATCCTTGGTTTGTTCCGTGCGCCCGTTTCTAAATTATTTCTTGCCGTGAGATGGACGTTGCCGAACGGTGTATCTTGTCAGGGATTAATAGCTTTGGGAAATAGCGGTGGGAATATTATTGTGCAGCATTCGCTATCTGCGTGACGGGTATTGTGACGGGGAAAACACCTGGTGTGTGGCTCCCCAGTCATTTCCTGATAGAAAGAAAGGTTTGGGGAAGATAAGATATGTCACTGAATCTTCTTCACAGGTCTGTATTACAAACTTAATAAAGCAGAGAAACCTGATACTCGTGAACTCTGCTGGTTATGTGTGATCATAGACAAAACTTCAAGTGTGAAAGAATGGCACTAATGCTCCTAAATATCATGGCTCTTTTCATAATGTACTCTTCCACTAACACTGCGGTAGTATATGGAAATTTACTACCATTGTGCCGTTTTTATGAGATGTGGTGTTTGAGATTCTGAGGTTGGAGGAAAAGAAATAACAACACTTATTCACTCCATTGCTCCCCTCTACCAACTCCCATACCTCCTGCCTCACCTCTCTCCCTCCTGAAAGCTTTCCCTGAATTAATGATGTCATTAACACCCCCTATTTGCGTGAGAGAGCTGCAATGGGTCATTGCTGTTCGCCGCCTGAGAAGAAACGAGAGAGCATAAGAGGTGATTATCCTCTGAGTCGTCCTTCCACTGCAAGGCTCTTGTCCTACGGCCTTGCTTTAACTCTCCCACCAGGGTTAATATGTTGCCACAGTCCTGATCTCCATCACAATGGGCAATACAGGAAATGGGTGTGAAAACACAGGTCAGGCGGCCACCGATCTTCGTGTTCATCCATATATCAGATAGAACATAAGTACAATGAAATAAAATGTAGATATGAAATTCCGACAACACATTACATCAATGTGGATTAAGAGTGAAGATCATGGTAGGTTTATGTAGGTTTATATTGTTCTGTAGGAATTTTTATATTTAATTTTTCTTTGGGGCTGGGATAGAAGCGACATCACCAGAAGTTGTCACTCACTAATGAATTCATTGATAATTACTGATGGCCTTTTGCCCCTGGAAAAAGTTCCAGCCATTGCACAGTACCTGTATTTAATCGTATGAGCAGCAGTATCCTAAGGGTTGAGAAATATCCTTGGTAGAACCTTGCAGTTACACTTGCTTAAGTAGATCACTTGCGCTGAATTATGCTTCCTTTCCAAAGTACCTGCATGCCTCCGGCACTAAAATCACTCAAAGATTCATATTGGACTCTGTTTAATGTTCACCAAAAAGTGCAAGTGTAATATAATCACTTCACATTCTGATCTATCTGAGTAAAAACAACTAGGGAATGAAGCAAGGTGGAAAAAAAACTATATATAGTGTTATTAATAGATAAATGTAAAAATTGTGATCGGTTTCTCAAGGAGACATTTTTGTTTGCTGCAGAAATGGAATCGATAAATAAGCATTGTTAAAATGACCGGTTGCACTTCCAGCATGCAGGGGGACAATCTCAACTGTATCACAAAATTGATGGCGCCACCATTAATCTCAACCTTTTTAGGTACTCTCCAAAGACCTCTTTCATTGGTGTGTACCCACTATGATATTAGTGTGAAATAGATCATCAGTGTTCTGTGTGGATAGGATTGAGCACAGATGGCCATTTAAGCTTATTGCTTACTCTGAGCTACCCACACTATTGCGCAAAGTTCTGCTCTGTGCTAGCGAGACGCACACTTAGAGGGTCCTGGGTACATTTGCATTTATTCATTTAGCATACTTTTCTCCAGAGCAGCATTCAAGTCATGACAGTACAAACAACAAGATAAGTACGAACACCCGAACAGAGCTGATAGTGAGACTAGTAGATATGTAGTGCAAGTGAAATGAGGTAGAAAATATACATATACTTGACGTGATGCTTTTAGCACAAACCCATATCATCATGAAAGTAGAATTAAATCAAGTTCTCTCACTGTAATTGTAAACTTATTCAACTTAATTATAAATTTGTTGATGACATAGTGGTTGTCCACAGCCTTACCATCAATGTACTGATATCTTCTGTTGATAGACAGGACATTGAAGGAAATGTATACATTTTTTGTGCCAAATCAGATACTTGTGATCCTACACTTTCTCCAGGACATGAATCAATGGTTAATTAGTAAGCCCCCCCCCAAAAAAAATAAAAAATCACTTCTACAATGTCACGGTCATCTGGTTGTGACACCAGTTCATCCTGAAATGAAGCACTGCTTATGCAGCTGAAGCAGGAGATTGGTATTGACAGTGGGCTATGCAAAATTCATGCCTGCATCGCAACGGTGTCCTGAGGATATAAATGGAGGGGACAACAGGATCAGAGGTGAGAGAAAAAATGCCCCCAGGGAAACAGCAATACAGAATACTGCCCAAAACAAAGCCCCAAGCATGTTGATGTTATTTCCTTTTTGAGCATGTGGGAGAACCGAGCAAACTGACAATATATTATTCCTATTGATATAATCAGTCTCCATAAATTAATGCACTTCCAAAACAGCAGTTACACAAGTACAGGAAAATCCACTCACTGGCCCACCTGCTCAAATGACTTCTCAGTTGCTTTTGGCCTTTGTGTTTTTAGTTCTTCATAACTCCTCCTCTGCGTTTGCATGTCTGTCTGCTAAGAATGAGGGGAGAAGATGGCAGAAGCAAGCGGTTGACTGCCAGTCCCTGTGTAAATAGCACATGGAAAACATTGCAATACAACTTGAGAACTCCCTGCTGTTGTCTTCGCAGTGAAAACAGATGCATGTTTCACTGCGCAGGCCTATTATGGAATTATTTATTTGTTGTCAAACGAACAAACAAACAAACAAAGAGAAAACCCCAGGTGAGATGGCAAACTGAATCAATATTAGTCTCATTTTTAGAACTCTTTTTTAGTGGACAGTTATTGACTCTGATTTTAAAGGCAATTTCAAAGGCAGGGGGGGGAGCCATTCAGGGTGTTTCTCGCAAAGAAAATGTTCTCCTTCCCCAAGGCTGAAGCCACATCCTGTGATAGCTTCCAGGTGGGTGTGTCTGGCACGTTTTTCACACTGGAGACCTTAGTATGCCGGAGACACCACTAAGGGAAGGGGGAAATAACCTCAACAAGGTCATAAGCGGCCACCCTCAAGACCTTAATGAAAGGGTTACTCCCACAGTGGATTGGGATGCCAGGTATGCCATATGCCAAGCTACAGCTTGGTGTCAAACCAGAGTACCCAAAGGAAACCCACGCAGACACAGGGGGAACATGCAAACACCACACAGAAAGGCCAGATTCGAGCCCAGGACCTTCTTGCTGTGAAGCGACAGTGCTACCCACTGCACCACCATGCCGCCCTGCTTGCTAACTAATAATTGCCAAAAATGTAAAACTATTGCTTTTACAACTGTAAATTATTTGTGGGGAAATTCATTTATATTGCTGAAATGCATTCTCTATCATTTTATATGCAAACCCCACATAATATCTATTTGTGACTAGGGATGGGACTATTTGATGATGCCTGTACTGAAACGATACTTTTAAAATGGTACGGTCCCTAGACAGCGCCTGAACTAGTAGTGTATCTTCTTTAAAATAATACTTTTAATGGCTGGCCTAGATTTAGCAAGTTTTAATAAATGACATAGACAGTGCTTTGTATGCATGAGTAACTTGGCATTTTTGTACGTTGAAAACATATTTTGTTGAGGTGTGATTTTACAGCGCCAACATATAACCACAGGTTCTGCCTCCTACAGCTTGAAAGCCCTAAAGTAAGACAGGGTCCCAGAATAGCGCTTCAGAAATCCCCCCACCCTCCAGCATGTAAACAGCATTGTTGACCCTGTCCCATGGGAGGAACGCTCATTATGGTAATTCAATGTAAATACAAGAGACGTGTGGCTTGCGATTTATTGTCCTGCTGCCGCTATGACTCCTGCTGATTAATAGTATTCTCTCCCACACACAACACTACAGTAATGCATTGTGCAAATTTTTCATTTGCCTTTCAGTGATGCTGCATAGAATCACTGCTGGTGGCATGTTCGGAAAGGGATAGGGTGAAATGCCGGGTCAAGAGTTCAAAACCTGAATCAGGCACTTTTGCTTGTATTTCCTGCAGACACATGGCACTGGATCTGTAAAAAAAAAAAAAAAAAAAAAAGTCATACAACCATCTTTATGCAAGATAAGATTGGGTACAGTAGTATTTTTTAACCATTTTCTTTTTTCCTTTCTTTTTCACAAATCTGTAACGTGACAGTTACTAATATTCCTCACATGCAAGTGTTGAGAGATTTATCTGGCTCTTAGCATCTCTGTAATGCCATTTTTCATTAGCAGGAACAAGTAGCTTTGGACCAGAAGTAAACAGTTTCATCACTGAAGGGGCTCTCTGCCCCAGCAACCTTTAAGTCATTTACTACACAGTGTTATGCCAATGGAAACATGATTCACAAGTTTAAAATTGCCTTGCCCAAAATCGCCTTGGTGCGGGAAGTGGCAGGGATTACACGTAGGGCTATGATTACTGTACTTGTCTATTCTTGGGATGATTTTTGAAGTAATAAGAATCCTGACAGCAAAAACCTCAGCAATGATTCAAAAAGCACCCCATGAGTAAGTGGAGAACAGTGTACATGCATATGACACCAGCATACAATTCTGAATAACACAGTGGGCCATCTTGCAATAAATTAACAGTAATTTGCTACTTAAAAAGAGTCATAAATGTTTAAAATAAATTTGACACAAATTGGTTGATGTAAATGGTGTAAAAGGTTTCATTACTGTTATTTAATGGAGGTAACTCAATCAAGGGTGATGCTTTTTTTGTGCTTTTATGACTATTCAGCCACAGCTCCTCAGCGCCAAACTCAGAGACATGCAGTCTATCTGTCTGTCTGTCTTTCTGTCTGTCTGTCTGTTTGTCTATCTATCTATCTAACACATTTTTCTCTGGTGTTTATGAAACTATTTCAGACACATTAGTGGCATTACACCAGAATCAGTTAACAGTGGTAATAGACAATGATAATTATAATTTCTCTGACATGACATCTAGTGAGTAGGGAAATCACATATTTTGAAAAGCTGCACACACAGTATGTGTACTTTTTTATGTCACCTGTTTCCTGAATTCATCCTTTCCTCCATATCTCCTGTACAATTCTATCAGTATAGAGGAGTGTTGGGCTGATGATCACTTATTTGTCTCCAAGCAGAAGATAGCGTTAACCAATTCTATGGCTGACATACTGAATCTGTTCTTGTTGTTTATCTCTTTGAAGTTCACTGAAAACTCATTTCTCGACTGAAGCACTGCCGCTCGGAAAGCTCCACTCTGAGGTACTGAGTCTCGTGCTGAATTTCACTGAAGAACAAAAATGCATGATTTCACTGCAGGACGAAAACACAAGCCTTACTGTGTGCAGTGCTCAACATTTCAGCACAGCTCCAGCCCGTTTCCTCCTCAGGAGGGCACTTCTCTGTATCTCCGTTATCAGATCACATCACTCTGCAGTGCTGGCCCAGCTACCCCTTCCGGCCTCCCCGTGCACTTTGTGTGACGCCGGCCCTGATTTATGTGCTCGGTTTGAGCTGAATTAAGTACATTATGTGGTGTGAGGTTTCTCAGAAGCAGGTGCTTTTAGTTTTAATTAGCACTTTTCACCAGCGCACGGGGAGGGGAAGCTGGAGAGATATTTGGCTTTAGGCTGGAAGAGGAACGAGAAACAAGGTGCAAGGTGAAAGTAGGCCATCTTCATTTTGGCAGTGAAAGAATTCCTCTCTCAACTGTGCCTGCTGTCTGAAGTTTGCTTAATAACATGATATGTCATGAGAATTCTGGTGCGAAATGCCTGGAAGCTGAAAATAAATGTGCTGTAGAAATGATTGAAATTATATTATTATTATTATTAGTAGTAGTAGCAGTAGTAGTGGTAGTATTCTTCTCATTCTTCTTCTTCTTATTATTATTAGTATTATTACTATTATTATGTGTTCTTATTATGCACTCTCTTTCATCACTTTTTGTACTCCCCATTTGCCATTCTCTCTCTTAGCCTCATGTTCTTTCTCTCTCGTACTCGCAGCCTCTCACTCTTGCCCTCTCTTTGCCTGCCAGTCATCTCTCCCCGTCTCTTCCTCTCTGCTCTTTGCCATCAGCGGAAAATGAACCGAGGCTCTGAAGGTGGCTTTCTGCAGACAGGCAGCGTGACACGAGCCTTTCTTGCATATCTGTTTCAATCACATCTCAGCTTCTGCCAGCTCGGGCCTCACAAGCGATGCATCTTGCTTAAAGCAAACAGACAGGCACTACGAGCTTGACAAGCGAAGGAGAACATTATGTTTTTAAAGCGCAGTACACAAAGGTTCTAGACCAGCTGGGCCCAATGGCCCATGGACCAAGGACTTAAAAGTCTGTTGGCCCTGGCCCTGGCAAAATAACACATTGATAAGAAAGTTCAAAATGACATTGATGGGTCTCCCAAGAGTTTGTTACAGCACTAGCTAAATTAACTGGTCAATTCAGCGTTCTGTACTGTCAAATCACCCAGTAGATTATTGCTGTTTTTCACTTGTTCACCACCCTCCCAAATTCCCCCTGATAACGGCCCAGACACCTATAGTACTAATCATAAAAAATCGAACAAGTTAGCAGTTTATGAGATGGTTATATGTTTAAAAAAATAGCTAAATAGCTTTTATGTGTCTGTGATTAGTGCTCTATAATGTGTATGCAGACTCTGCTTTATGAATATTCTGCATAGAAGGGAACCATTCATATGGATTCCAGGGTGAATCTTCTGTTTGGCTTTTATAATGAGAATTTGAGCATTACTCTCACAGCTCTCCGTGCTATTGTGCAGAATAATTAGAAATTTTACATGTCAGTGAAGTGATAATCTGCTGATTGTATGGCAAACAGTACTCAATGTACACAATAATAAATGTATCTATTGCATAGATTCTGAGGATTTTATAGCCTTTCATTGATAAAGCAGACAGAAATAGCATTCAAACAGTTAATGAAGTGCTGTTGTTTATTTGCTTCTGTATAATACATAGAATAGAAAAAATCTATAATACAAAAATAATACCTAAAATTTTGAGTCTATAATTGCACATGCAATTAAATATTCATTAAAACTGTTAATTGTCAAATGTGACAGTGAAAATATTGTATGCATACAGTTTCCCTGTAGCTGAGCTACGTGATACATTAAAATCCCCCCTTTTAAGAAAACGATACTCTGTATTTATAAAAAAAATGTTTGCTTTATTGATTACAAAGAGTCAGATGGAACACTATATATCCATTTATTTCCAGCACAATTACGAAAGCAGGTTTCATCACAATTTGTTTATAATATACACCCAAACATAGTAAAATGATGACATCATAACAGCCGACTCATGGAACTGAGAAGATCGGTTATCTTACAGGTATTTAATGGTTATTGATTAACCTTGAATTACATTGTGAATAATTCTGCCAGTGTATTTTTTTACATGGTATTATATCATGTGGATCATGATGTTGCCACTGAAAACTAAAGGTATTAGAGGGCAAATATGATACACCATGCTAAAAATAACACATTTTAACCACGATCCTATGTATTATGCTTACATCCCTGAATCAGATGTATCACAGGTAAAATATGATATGCTATACTACAAATAACAGTTCATCCAACGATTAAAAAGCCATGTCCTACAGTACATGTTACACTATTAGTATATCCTATTAATTTAGCAGTAGTATTTAATATCCACACGAAAAATAGATTGGCCAATCAAAAAAGGATGGCAATCATGTCACATAAAAAAACATGATTATGTTACAACTTTGCTGAGACAACAGTATTTTTGAATTACCTTTTCCTTGCCAAAATTCAGATCCAGACAGCCAAATCTCCTCCAATTCTTAAAAAATATTTCTAATTATGAAAGTAAATGTAGGTCACAGCTGGTATAAGGATTCACTGTAAAAGTTAAAGTAATGCTTGTGTAATAACAGGCACTCAACAGTTATGAATGGGCTTATGTGTGCAGTTCTTCAGTATAACATTCAGGGGGAAATACATGAAGATATGAATCAACCAAGACACTTTCCAATGCTCCAAATGTACGGTACCTCAAAAATGTTACTGTACTTAAACTAGCTGACCAGTTTACTAACAAGTGTGGCAAACTGCTCAGCTTTGGTAAATATTTTTCTGTGTGACTGGAAGTATGATAAACTAAATGTTAATGAAACTATGCCACTTTGTCACACTGTTGATGCTGGTGTGCAGGATTTGCATTTACTGGATATTGTGCCACAGTTCTGATGCCATACATCCACATTATAGAACATGTACAGAGACACTGAAAAATTAATGAGCTAAGTGAGACCATATGAGCTGTTACTATAGCTTAACATGCTAATAATGTTCCTCAATTTATGAAATTTTATTTTGTAGAATTTGCTAGCCACTGTGAAATTTAAATTAAACCTGAAGGGAAAAAATTTAAACAAAATTTAACCCACCATGCTTGTGCACATTACCACTAGATGAGGGAATAAGGTAACGTATTGTATTTTAGTGTTTTAATAATTAAGCAAACAACACAAAGACGTGCATTGGCAGGGTATAAGAGTACTAATAGTGAGAGGAAATGGGCGAGTGGATCAATGGATGAGTGAACGGGATCAGTATTCGTAGTGTGTCTGCAGTTTGTGGTTTGACCAAGGCTGGCTGGAGGAGGGTTATTTAATAGAAACAGCTGCACAGAATGTGATTTGCAGTTTTACTGATGATGACGGTGATAAGCAGGTGGCTTCCAGCCGGAATAGAGAGGGAGGGCATGCGTGCTACGATATGGCCACATCAGGCTCTGTGTGGGAGAAGACATGACACAAGCAGACACACAATCATGTGATTCCTACCATATACAGTGCAGTATGTAAGTATGTAAGTTTAAGTACAGTTACACAATTTTTTGTTGTTTTGACTCTGTACTCCAGAACATTGGATTTGAAATGACACAAACATGAGCTTTAGTGCAGACTGTCAGCTTTAAGTTGAGGGTATTCACATCCATTTTGTGTGATCCTTGTATAAATTACAGTCTTTTTTATATATAGTGCCCTAATTTGAAGGGAGCACAATTGCATCACTGTCCAAATACCTACGGACTGCACTGTACAGTACAAACCTTTCCAGCAAGGTTACACACCAGGATACACACGGGTTCTTGTTTCCACAGCAAGCTGTGGAACGTTGGTAATAAATCATTTACAGACCACTGTACCGGTGGCTGTGCTGCAATATTAATGTCTTCTGTGAGATCACAGTCATTCTGACCCTTGCCGCTTTCCCCGGTGGAACCAATATGCATAAACTCTGGAACCATCTGCACAGACAGTCTTGTTCAATTGCTTGTACACACATCCACACTCTTCCATTGTCTCTCTCATGTCAAAGTGACTGCTTTAAGGGCATGGAACCTCTTTGGTCTGAGAGCAAAATCAAACAAGTTCTGTTCGACTACATGTCCCAGCTTCAGAAACATAATCAGCTCAGTACATTACAAAGAGCCAGAGTCTGTCCCAGGGAGTAATTCCATGGAGGTGATCCATCCATCGTAGCTCCATATCCACACTCAGGTCCCCAGCACATATACATACTCTTTAAATTGCTTTTTATATTCCAGTGTTCAGTCTGTACTCGCATGCTTTCATTTTTCACCCACACCAATCTGCTATCTACCACTTCTGTTTTCATTTTCTGTAATGCTAGTGGTGTCACATTCATTTTTAATCTAACCAAATCAATATTTAATATCAGAAAGATATATGGCCGTTTACCATGCACTCTCCTGTGTATTGACCAGTCTTTGGCTATTTTCTTTCACTTAGGCACAAATGAGGTCAGTGAAACTGATTGCTTGTTGAACCAAATCTATACTGCTGAATAAAAGGTTCTTTCTCAAAATCATTCAGGATCCAGTTCTGAAATAAATCTCTTTTTTGCCAATTAAATGAGCAGTTTTGCACTTATTTCCAAAAAAATAGGCTGACATATCATTTCTGGCTTTACAGATGAGGCTTCTCAGGTGAGGCTTAAAGCCACAGCAGCTGTAGTGGTATTTTGGAAATGAAACTGTGTGGCTCTCTCTTTTTCCTTGAAAAAACCAATACAATGCTGTATTTGCTGTATCACAAAATTCTGCCCTGCTGTATCTGGCTGTATTACAAAATTCACTCACCCCCACCCCCATGTTTCCTGTTACATAGGTACCGCTGATTTACACCATTCTTTGCCTCTTAGCAGCATGCTATCTCCTCTGATTAATGCAACATCACTATTTTTAGAATATATATAAAAGAATATATTTTAGTTTTTTTTGTGACCACATTTTTATTATCCATTTCATACATTGTAGGTTTGCACATAAATATTTATATCATTTAGAATGCACTTTTTGTATCCTGCAATGTTAAACCCCAGGATATGCAAGGTATATAAAAAAATACAAGTGCAAATGTGATGTGCTGGAAATGTCACGGTGTAATGCATAGGACGGTCTTCATGTGAAAAAGTGCTGTCGTGGAAAGAAGGGGTGGTGACAGGATTGAAGAAAGAATAAAAGATGAATGTGTGGACGGGGGACGGGAGGAGAGAGGATATTGTGGCCGACTAATGCAGATATGCTCTGAATATAACCTGGGCAGTTGCTTGTCCTGCCATCATTATTATTGTCCAAAAAGGTTGATGCATTATAATAATAAAACAATCTTGTGTTCTGATTTTTTGGTCTTCTGAGATTTTGATAGTAATCCCCTAATGTATCTATCCAGAATACTTTAAAGCCACATGAATAGGCTGACATTGAAAAATAAGATTTAAAAAAAAAATCTGATGAAGTAATTTTGATAAACTGAAATGTCCATTAAGAGAACTAGAATGGTTAATGGTTAAAATGCATTCTCTGTTCGCCCCCTCCCAAACACTGGGATTGATTCAGTGTTTCTAGGTAATGGATAATGTTTTACAGACAACAAGCAAAACTTGCAGATATCATACAATATGCTCTTTAATAGGTCAGCCTGAGAACTGATCTGACTGATTAGAAGTCCATAATTTAAAACAGAATACTCATTCTTTTTCTGCTATAATCGTTTAATTTATTTTTATTACGTAAGGTCAGAAACAATGTTTTCTGAAGGGTAGGAGAATTCTCATGTTTGTTTCCCAAACAGCAGATGCCACTGTGTGCATATATCAGGAACCCAGAGCGGATGTGTGGCATCGTAATTTAGTCTTGTCAGGAAGAGAAGGTGGCACAAACTCATGAAGTCGTTTACATTACAGCCAAAATATATTAGTGCAGAGGTTCTAATTGGCCAAAAGTTGTAATCTAAGTTGTATTTTTGCTATACTGTGAAGGTATGCGACTGAAAAACTACTGGGAAAAAAAAATCATAGTTGTTGATTCCAGCAACAGTTCCTGAAATGTTCCTGAGGTCTCTGCAATTTTTTAAAATGAGTCTGGGTGGGCCAAAATCTAGCAGGAGAATATGGAATGTTCTGCTTTTTGAGTCATGACTTGATTTGAGTAACTTTTTGCATATTGCATGCTCAGACGCTTACAAAAAATGTAATATATTTGCAATTTCAACCTGACATACTAATTTTACTTTCACATCATTTTTGAAGTTACGAACATCTCCATTCTTGATACATTCATATCTCTGAGTTTCTACTGCATGTTTTCTTCAAAATGCACTACAGAAAGAAATATTTCATTTCCGTATTTTCACAAGGAAAAATATGTATGTCTATATTAATCAATTAGTGCAAAAAGAGGGTGCAAAAGTACATTAAGCTAATGTTTCAGTGGAGCTCTAGTATGTCTATCAATGCTTGTATTATCAGGAATTCTGAGACATATTAATAATATAAGAATATTATTAATTGATTAATTCCAACTATTCATTGATTAAGTCCAAGATAAAGTCATCATGAAAACTTTTGTTTTAGGTGCTCAGGTGAAACACAATGTGATCATAATTCCATAAACCTAGGTAAAATGAAATCTCTCTTTAGCTGAGTTCAAAAAATGATGACTCAGGCCTCATTAATTTGACATATTAACGTGTTGCTATAAAATATTTTCCATATTTGCTCTTTTTTTTCTTTGGATCCTAAAGCTCCTAAATAATTGTCAATCATATAGAAATACAGAAGATAGTTTTAATTCAACTGAGTGCATGGGGGCAGGAAAAGACTTGATTTGATATATTCTGACAGCAGGGTGGGGGCTGGGGAGAGGTAATTGCAGCTGGGGGGGTATGGGAAATGTCAGATCACGGTCCACAAAGGAGCCCTGTCTGTGCTAACATCAGAGCATCCCCCCTTCAGAAAACCTCTCCAATTATGACCATGGTCACCATGAACAGTCCCACGGGGTCAGTCCTGTAAGACAGCGACCTCAGTGAAAACAAACCGGGGAGGATATTAGTGTGATCTAATGAGGCTGGAGAAAGGGGAGAAACTGCTGTCCCAGGGTCAGAGAGACAGGTCATTAGGCAGTAAGTAGGCGATTGTGCAGCTGCATCGCCAACCACATCCCAATTCAGACAGAAGTGTGCGCAAACATATCATCCTTTTGTCAAACAGAGACAGAGAGAGAGAGAGAGAGAAAGAGAGAGAGTGGGGGGCAAGGGTTCGCTATTAGAAGAAAACAAAATAATTATCATCAGACCTTGTTGTGGTTCAAAAAAGAGCTTAATCATAAGAATATGACATTTTTCAATTAAAGTTCCTTTTGTTATTTGGCTGTTTTGAATGATTGCACCCCCACCTAAGGGCCATGATCATTTTGAATGCACACCACAATAATCGAATGTGTGTTATCTTTAGCCAGTGGGCACTAGCCGGAAAAA
Organism: Anguilla rostrata; assembly: GCF_018555375.3. Classification (NCBI taxonomy): domain Eukaryota; kingdom Metazoa; phylum Chordata; class Actinopteri; order Anguilliformes; family Anguillidae; genus Anguilla; species Anguilla rostrata. The sequence goes on along the minus strand of NC_057940.1, from coordinate 28,894,480 downwards.
ATGACAACATTTCAGATATAAAGTTAAAATCACACGTTGAGCAGACTCAAATTAAGTCCCAGTAATGTAAGCATAATTATTGAGGCAGGACGGTCTTTGTAAATGGCTGTAATCCACAATAGTGTCACTCGCTGCCTTGGCATTCTGGGTTTCGATTGTTTTGTTCCGTCAGTGGCTGTGTTTGCCGAAGGTTTTGGTGCACTGCTGGGCGAAGGCTGTCGATTCAAAATGCTGAAGACGGAACAGATGGGACCGGAGCAAGCCGCGTTTGAATTTCATCCCAACAAAACACAGCAGAATAAAGTGGATTAAACGAGGAGGAAAAGAGGATAAAAATCCCCTCTCCTTGTGCCGTGCTCAGATCAGACAGACTACCAAAGAGTCTTTGCTCCTTTGTTCATTGGTAAACCAGTACACAGAAGTTCAAGGACAGACTGATGTGTTGCAGAACCCTGCTCCTAACTTCAAATTATTCAACTGTTTGTGGAGATGTACACGTGCATACACACACACACACACACACACACACACACACACAATGTATACCTGATTACGAATCCTCTTTGAGTCCTCCACAAAAGCCTTTTTACAAATTATTACACAAGTAAACCTGAAGATAAGGACAAAAAATGAGACCAGCGCTGGGCTTGTGCTGATATCTGCTGAATTATGTTCCCATTCCTTTATCAGTATTTATTTGGGATTTTATGTTTTCTCTCTGCAATTCTAATAGATTTCATCACCACATTTTCTGATATAGAGGTACATTTTCACCTGAGCAATTAATATAAAGAACTTTGGATGATCCAAATAGAAGTGCCTTATCTAACCTTGGAATTCAAATTAATTAGCTACAGTTTCAGAATCCACTGACTTAACTATTACCCCACCTTTAGCCTTTAGGGGACCTCTTCTCATAAAGGCATCATGGGTGCAGTCTAGTTACTTTCTGATAGGCCCAAAGGGGTTCATCAGTCTTAAACTTCAAAGCAAAGGTTCAGTTAGTTCATATGCATTACTTTTGCCCTGAGTAACTTACATTGGTCCTTTATTACATGAGCACATAGACAACCATTCAGGTTGTGTGCCCCTAACAATTAAACATCTACTGCTCCTTTGTACTATTGTACACTCCCACCTACTTAATTACATTTTTCATATTAACATTTTTCCAGTTTCAAAGCTAAATGTATTTAGAAAAAAAACTCATGCAAATTATTTTAAGATATTTTGCGAGGGCCGAAGACAGCCACAGAGGATTGCGATGGGAAAATAACCTGTAGAGAAGATTCTAATGGAGCTGCCATGGATTGGATACTGCACAGTGATACCTGGCAGCACAGTGACTCAATCAAAAGCCAAGCTGTGCTATTTTGATATCTCACTGTGTGCGGTCTCACCCAGCATGGCTCTGTTTTTAACGAGCTAATTAATGGTGACTTGTAGCCTCACCATGGGCTGTGTTTTCTGGACATTGTTATTTCTATCATATTTCTCCTCCATTTGAGGCTGGCAGGCACAGGGAGTCCTGCTGTGTTTTTGGGGGCCCTTAAAGGAAAACAAACCATAAATCTGCGGGTCTGCCGGAGTCATTTTGCAGCCAGCTTGTAAAGTACCTGCCATGTTGCTGTGATATTATTGTGTTTGTGCTATACAAATGGCACTATGCAAATTATACGGAGTATTTGGAGGGGGAAAAAATGGCGTTAGTGATGGCTGATTTAGTCTACTGTGCAAAGCAAGATGTCGAGGGGTGCTGTCAGACGGTTTCAAAACGGTGGGGAAACAAAAGAGAGCGCTGCCTTTGCAGCAGAGGACATTTTTTATGAGAGGCATGAGGCGATCTTTGTCTGTGTCCAGTGGCCCAAAGAGTGCAGTTCATCTATCCTGGGTGATCTCATTCTCTCAGCAAGAATGTAACAAGCACCTCAAAACTTTAGTTTGGACCAATTAGGGCGCGAGGCACATTGTGCAGCCGCTCCTGTCCTCCTTTCTGGCTCTTCTTTTGAAATGAGTTGATTGGCACGTGTTCTTGACAACAGTGCCTTTCAGATTGCCATAGTGACAAGTCAGAGTGTCAGAAGCCTAAGCAATAGCAGTGCAGGTTGAACATCCTCATTCCAGGATATCATTTCTTTTCTGAAAAAATATTTTACACATGAGAGGGATGGAAACATGAATGTTAATAGGCAGTTAGATCCTCTCACTGTAATAGATTGGCGACCTGTCCCCGGTGTATTCCTGCCTCTCGCCCAGTGCATGCTGGGATAGGCTCTAACACCCCCCGAGACCCTGAACAGGAACAAGCAGGTATAGATATGGATGGATGTATGGAAAGATACCCTCACTATGTAATTATTAAGACTGGACCTTGCTAATAAGATTTTGGCCCACCCAGAATGTTTTACTGTGCTATATGTCAGCTCTGTTAAAGATGTGATCTTGCCTTATTCTCTAAGTCAGTGTTTTTTTCAATCTGGGAAGGAATGTTTGAAGAACTTTTTTGTCTCATAATGATGAAATCCTGGAGTCAAACTGAGGGCTGTCTTACTACTTAGAGAGGAGAATCCTGCTGGCGTGGCTATTTTACTCAAGATATCTCAGTCCTACTCATCTTTTTACAGATTTGTCAAGTTTCAGAGGAGGGATTAAGAGGTAAAGAATGAAATAAAAGCACAGACTGTCAGAGAGGGAAGGTGGGGGGACAGGCATACAAAAACAAGAGTAGAGAGGGGGGAGAGAAAGAGGGAGAGAGAGAAAGAGACATGGAGGGAAGGAGGGAGAGGGAGGGAGGTAGCGAGAGAGAGGGAGCAAGACATGCAAAATAACTTCAGTGCTATTATTATCTGAACCATGCCTGGATTACTGCAATGCATCTTGCATAAAACATGCAGTGAACCAATTTAATAGATCTCGGTTATTACAAATAAGCCATTGTAACAAATAAGCAAGGACCAGGGGGATAAATAATAATCACCCATGAGGAGACAAGGAAGCCAATTGGAGCAGCAGCCTGGCATCTCCAGATAGGCAGAGCTGTGGGCTTCATCCAGGCCTTTTGTTCAGGGCTTGTCATTTTCTCTGGGGATGGCTAGTTATTTACTGTGGTAAAATTGTCCAGAGAGAGACAAAGCAACTGATTTATTGTGTCTACACAGGAGAGTATGGGGGACTTTGTGAAATTTAATTAATGCTCTTATCGCTGTTTTTCAAATGCTCTCTTCAGGCAGGCCTGCCCTGGGTGCCAGAAGCCAATGAATCACGGAAATTGCTGGAAATTTGAATGTTGATTTCCACAGTGTAAATGGGCAAAGCATTCAATTCCGTTGTTTCAGTTCTTCATTGGTGAGCCTCAGTGACCGAGTCAATGACACAGAGGAATGTTCCTCGTTACCCCTTCACACGTAATAAAGCAATTACAGACTGAAATAGGATGCCATGTTCATTTCCCTTTTGCATTACAATACTGCATATTACGAGGTGGATTTGCTTAGTTGTGGCTTTTTCAGGGTGACCTTGCAGTTACTTGACTTCACAGATATAGAGGATGAAACCCATGCACTGATCTCTGCCCTGGTCACTGTATCACTCCTGCTCCATGTCATGTACTCTGTTTAAGGCCTGTTATCTCAGAGTGTTTAGTTCTGGTACTCTAACTTCATTAGGGTCTGTTATTAGAAGGTTTTCCCCCGCAATCAATATGTCTCTGTGCTAGTGACAGAGTGCATTAACCTCTGTTTCTGCAAACAAACTCCAAACAGGTGTCTGGGTGAATCTAAAGCAGTGTCACCACATGTCCCAAGACAATAAGCTGACATTTCTGCGGAAAAAATCTCTTCAAAATTTTGAACCCCAGTCCCAATATTTGAATGAAATATGCAAAAATCCAGAATCCAAAATGAGGTACCATATATTTCAACTATTTTCTTTTACCACCAAAAATATAATGTTTGCATATATTTGGAAGTGAATGCAATCAAAATTATTAGAAGCAATGTTGCACACTCACAATACAAACTCAGTTGGTCTGTGGCAGCTCCATTGATTTTACAGTAAAAGATCAAACAAAAAATATCACAAAACATAAATCAACAAAATAAAGTGGAATAAAAGAAATACAAAACAAACATTAATCTAGAATTGAGGATATCATCTAATGGTAAGCATTCAGGTCTCCTGACATCCAATGAAATTATGGAAAACAGAAAAAAACATTTAATAATCCTCACTCCAGTAGCAGATAAGAGTAGTCAAGAGAGACCGCTCCGAAAAATCTCAGACATAATTATGAAATTACTATCAGGTGTCCAGTTCATGTACATGCATTTCAATTGATAGAATGAATAATTTTTACAGTATGAATTGATGTGAATGGTGCTGAATTCCATGCAGAAAAGACTTTTGTTCCAAGCAGGATTACTGCTGACTTCCTCCTTGTATTGGATCCAGAAAGCATGTAAAGACAGTATCATCAACTGAATGTATATAGTGTTTTTAATGACTAAAGCACTTTGCATTAAGTGGGTTGCCTTCGCTATTGACATGTAACACCTGCTTGGGTGATGGATGCCATTTATTCTGCTGAGGTAGAGTAGTAGGGATTTGTTTAGCCAGTTCAGCTGAGGAATGGTCATATGGTAACAACAGTATTGTCTTATGATGTGATTAAATGTCTCTGTAAATGTTTTTGCAATTTTTTCACAAAGCAATTTTAATGCAAAACAGACCTATTTGCTTTAATTTCATTTCTCTAAATACAAACAAAAAATGTCATAAATCCAACTCAATTCCAGTGTTTTCAGCAGTTAATACGGAGAAAACTGCACATAATGGTGGTCTGCAGGGAAATGCAAAAATACTCGTAGACCTGTCAGTTAATTAATCAGGCACCAGGAGTCCTCCTGAACCAACTGGGCATGAAATCCACTCTGCCAGTGCATTGGCAGCATAGCTGGTGGACTGCAGAATTAAAGTGGCAGTTGGGAGTCTGCACTGCTTGTCTGTCCTCTCTAGAACTACAGTGTGTAACAAAGGTTAATGAGACCTACAACTAAGACAGGCCTACGACGATTGTAAAAATCCTTGAAAAAGTGGACTGCATTCTGATTACAGTTCAGCAAATAGTATAAGTTCATTTGATTTTCCACAGAGCTCAGGAAAAATGGGCAGATGTTAACAAATTCACTGCTTTAATGTGGAATGTCTAGTACTCATTACTGTAACATCCTCCATTAATTCAAGGGGGCAGATGCTAACAGTCCCATCCTCTGCTTCTTTTCAGTCTGCACTCGCCGTGTTGTGCAGTAATTGCTCCAGAAGAATGCACCACTCAGGCATTTAAGGCTGAGAGCAGGTGCAGGCAATAGGAGCCCAACAGACCTGATGAAGTGCTGTGCTGTGGCTAATGCTATCCTTATTGCCTTTCAGACTGGAACTGTCCCTCCCTGAGTGATGCTATGTCATCATCATGCTGCTATGATGCCCTTCCCTGTGGGAGTCTGGGTTGGCACCTAGCTGGCCCTGTCATAGTCAGCCATTGCATTGAGGACTGGTGCTATTGTTGGATGCCAAAGTATGTTTAAACGTCATTGGAAAAGTTCAGGTGCCAAGCAGTGACGATGTTAGTCTAAGAAACATGCAGTTGGGTCAAGTGAACCGCTCTAGATTGTGTGATCAAAGTTTGTAAAATATTGTGTCCAGAGAAGTTTATTTCCATCATTGGCTCCCTTCCAAGATCTCGATCCTGCTGTCAGGAAGAAAAAGAGCTTGCATGTTAGAACAATTTTCTTTAGAGAAACATATTGGCATAGCAGGACCGTGCCCCGAGAGTGCTGACTCTGACAGTTCAGTGCAGATGGATCATACCCATCAAATGCAGTACACCCAGACTAATGCATCTGATATTCTGCAATTCTGCAAGCAGGCTGGGGGCTGAGGCTATCAGTTTCGAAGCCCCTTTGGCATCTGTTTGATCACAAAACTAGATGCATTTACAGTATATCTATTTATTTGTTTATCTATGTTTTTATTTATTTATTATAGGGAGTTACTTAATTTATTTAATTAATGGATCTGACATTACTCTATGCCATGGTGAATAGCCTCCTTTCTGCAGAGGCTGCCTGTTTCTCTGTTAAACCATCTTAGTAAGATTATGCAAGAAGCAGTTTGGGGCTGAACAGTGGCATAGCCATTCTTTTCAATTACAGGACATTTACAAAGAAGTCTTTCGACAGCAAAAAAGCTGTTTTTTTCAATATCTTTCATAATTAACACTATGGATCTGAAAAAAACAAGGTAGTTTATCTCAATGACACAGCCGCTGCGGCAGGTATTCAGTGCCTAACACCTGTAATGCGAGTCCTCTTCGAGCTTCTTGTAAAATCACTTTCCTTTTAGGATCTGAGAACCTTTTATGAAAGGACACCTTGGGCGGTTTTTAAAAAATGTTTTCTTTACCATTATCACGTATCACGTAGGATATATTTCACTTGAGCTTCATGAAAAAAGTTTTAAGTAAGTATTTGAAAATGAACCCCAGAGGAAGTCTAGGGAAGGACGTGCTAAGCACAAGTCAGCTAACGGACCTGTGCAAGACTGATTTATGAATCCTTGGTGCTTCCAACCAAACACGCCCTAGTTTTTTTCTTCTTCTTCCCATTTAACAGCTCTAGGTGCCTTTGAAAGTCTTTGACATCTCACAGTTAAAGCCACCCCTGAGAATCCTGATATGGCAACTGTCTCCTGAGCTTGCTGAAAATATGGATTTCAAAGACCATCTTGCTTTTGTTGGATGGCTCCCAAGATGCCTCTCTCATAATCAGCAACAATGCAAGAATGAGCAGCCTATCCCTGTCTCTCCCTGCAAATGCCAGGAGGCTGCGCTGAGAGCCATTAAAATGTGAATGCAGCTTAATGGCACAAGCCGCGTGTCGACAGTATTTCCTGTTCAGCCTTCCATCTGTGGCTGTGCCCCTGGGCAGCAGTACAGCAGGTTTTCTGTGCATGGCACATCTGGGCCAGCAGGGATAGGAATCCTGCCACCCTCAGGAAGACTCTCGCCAGGCCCTGTTCTGTATGAAACTACTTTCCTGTACTTACTGGCAGCTGGTCCACAGTGTTTATAATTTAAATGCAATCTGGAAGCTGGCTTGGTGGTGCTTGGTGTTACCTTGAGTAATTATGTCAATGCACCTTATGAGTACAGCAGTGTATGAATGGTAACTGTGTGATGGACAAGCATGAGTTTTGCCTGTTATGGGGTTCATGAGGTCTCGTTTTCCCTTCAGTATTGATTTGAGCTCTTGCCTGTCTTCATGCTACAGAGTGCCTTGTGAGTGTGAGGTCAACCTCATCTGTTTGTTCTGTAATTATAAAGCTCAGGCATCAATAGCATGGGCAGGCAGACAGCAGACACCTAACCAGAGGCAGCTACAGCAACTTTAATCCCACTGCCACCACCTAGGGTGTTTAGCTCTTGTGTGCTCTTTGAGCCTCTCTCTTTGTGCAGGAAAATTGAATGAAAGATAATGTCTTTGCCGATTTAAATGAGAGTTTCTGTTGCGTTCCACCGAATTGGAAAATCAGATTTCATCTGACTGTGACGTGCTTTGTCCTTAACTTGTCCTTAGTTCTGAAAGCACAGGCAGAAGGCATTTAATGAAAAAAAAAACTATAAGTAGGGGGCACGGTGGCATAGTGGTTAGCATTGTTGCCTTGCAAGAAGGAGGTTCCGGTTTCGAATCCGGGTCCTATCGGATCCTCTCTGCATGGACCTTGCATGTTCTCCCCATGTTCGTGTGGGTTTACTCCGGTTTCCTCCCGCACTCAAAGACATGCATGTTAGGTGCGCTCCTGCAGTTGCCCTTGACCAAGGCACTGGCCTTAGAACTGGAGTTGGTCCCCGGGCGCTGCACTGTGGCTGCCCACTGCTCCTAAGTAACTAGGATGGGTCAAATGCAGAGGACAAATTATCCCACGGGGTTCAATAAAAGTATATCTTATCTTAAGTAAGAAATATTGAAAACATATGTTTGTTTACATGTGTTACTCAGATATTAATAATATAATAATAATAATAATAATAACAGTAAATAAAACTTGTGTTTTCTGTTAGCCAAGGGCATGTTTTGAAGTTTTGTTGGGTTGATGTGGTGAAATATTTTTGAAAAATCTTTTCTCTAGTGTAACAGTCAGAAATAGTTTTTGATACTATATCACCACCCTTTGGTACAAAATGAAAGTATATTACTGCCTCAGAGATACAATCCTATCAGTTGGAAAATAAAAGTGTGCAGAACTTTTTTTTGCTTTTTGTATGTTTCATTTTATATTTAATATATTTTATTTATGTTATGATATTTTTATCAAGGCTATTGTATCCTTTTTATTATCTGTGAAAGCAAAGTCAACTTTTAATATAATTGTAAATTAATATTCATCCACCCATCCATTATCTATCCCCACTTATCCTGGGCAGGGTCGCGGGGGCCTATCCCAGAATGCATTGGGTGAGAGGCTGCCAATCTATTGCAGGGCACACATACCATTCACTCACATACTCATACCTAGGGGTGATTTAGAGTCTCAAATTAGCCTACCTGCATATCTTTAGACTGTGGGAGGAAACAGGAGTAGCCGGAGGAAACCCACACGGACACAGAAAGAACATGTAAACTCCACACAGAAAGGCCCCGGCCGGGATTTGAACCAAGGGCCTTCTTGCTGTGAGGTGACAGTGCTACCCACTGCCCCTAACTTTGAATGCATTTAATAAAATGACAAATTAAATTAGATTGTTTGTGTTCAAAAATGTGGTAGGAGATACATTTAGGGTTTTAAGGGAATGTCTGCAGTTCACCAACCAAGATTCAAATCCATAGTACATTAAGGTTCTCCACGGCACTACTCTGTTATAGAATGCATTCTCAATCATTTGCATTCCCTCCAATGCTGTTTTTCAGATTTTTCCGACAGCAGTGTGTTGCCCTGTGGAATTGGCCTGACAGCAGACAAACCAGTGCTGCATGTTTAATGCCTTCCCCAGGTAGAGCATGGTGCGACTCAAATACGCCAAGAGACACCTTTCACTATGACTCTGAGCTCTCTCTCCTTCTTTCTCTCTTTTTCTCTCTGTCTCTTTTTTCCCCCTCCCTTATGAGCCCCATGCCCCTCTCTTGTGTTCCCAACAGTAACCGAAGGACAGGAGGAAGCCAGTTCCGTGACACTGGGGGTATTCTACAGCTCTGCACAGACGGAATCTATCTTTGGTGATTAAAGACAGGTGCGTTTTAATTTGTTTTGTAATGAGTCTTTGGGCGGTCTGGGAAAAGGTGCAGAGGAAAAGAAGATATTGGACATATCCTGCATCGTCCTCCTCCTTTGTTAATGCCTTGCTTGTAAAATGTGAGTCACAAATTAGTTACATTAGTAACTTCCCCCAATATATGTCCACCATTCAAAGGCATCATGCTTAATACAGTGGGTAAAAATGCATTATTTTGGAATCTATGTCAGTTTTGTGTGTACTACATAGGAATGATGCCATTATAATTTCTCAGTTCGTCACTTTAAGATTGCTGTTTATTATAAATTAGTCGGGAATAAGATTCACAACCGTGGTTGAAGCTGTCTAAAGTGAAGAGAAGAAAATGTCTGTTACATTAGAACTGGTACAAGTGTTAGCAGTAGTATTGCCAAGGACAACTTACAATGTAGTGTGGTGGCACGGTGGTGCAATGAGTAGCACTATAAGAAGGAACCAAGTTTGAATCCCAGCTGAGGGCTCTTCTGTGGGAAGTTTTCATGTTCTCCTCGTGTCCACATAGGTTTACTCCAGGTTCTCCAATTTCCTCCCGCAGTCAAAAAACATACATATTAGGCTAATTGTAAAGTCAAAATTGTCCTTGGGGTATGAATGTGTGAATGAATGATGTGTGAGCCCTGCAATAGATTGGTAACATGACCAGCATGGATTCCTGCCTTTCACCCAATGTATGCTGGGATAGGTTCCAGCCCCCCTCTGAACCTGCCCAGGAGTAAGTGGTTTAGAAGTAAGTGGTTTAAAAATGGATGGATGGATGGAACCTACTGTACAATGTAAATTAGAAGATACCACATACCCTAACAGACGCTTAGTAGTAGTTGTGACTGTGGTAGGAAGTATTGAGTCTAATAGCTAGAATATTTTCACTGCAACAAGCTTTTTCATCCAAGATACTTGAATTATGTCAAAAAATTAAGATACTTAAAAAGACTTTATTCTCTGTCGGGTCTCAGAAGTATGAAACCTGCCAATCAAAAAATAAATAAATAAATGCTAACACTGGGTTCAGATAACATTCTTCAACGTTCAACATTCCTCTTGACTTTCAATTAACTGTCACAACCTCTAACAAAATTAAGCTGATAACATTTTCCAAACATTCAACTGAACAGTTCATTCTCAAGACCAATTGCACATTTCCCTAGGTAAAATTAAGAGTGACGCGTCCCCCAGATTTTTATTTTCCTGAAAACTAGCTTAAAGGCCTTGTAATGGAGGAATGAGAAGCAAAATCATAAGACTCGTCTAGAGAGACAGTGAAAAAAAGCAGCCCTGGTTTTCCGTTCCGTCGGGAGGCTGTGCAGAGGCACACTGGCTCTCATCATCGTCCACTGATGGTGCGCTTTGTGCCAAAACTCCTGTCTGATGAGCTAAAAAAACAGGTACAGAAGGAGTGAGAGTGAGAGAGAGAGAGAGAGAGAGAGAATATTAAGAATGTTTCGCGAAAAATGTATTTGTGGACCACACTTTCCCTCATACTGTATTCATTTTGAAGTTCACAGATCATTTTGATCAAACAAGGATGCAACAGAAGCTGCATTTAAAATGAATGAAGCCAGAAGTTTCCAAAAATAGACATTTTCGAGGCATTTTTGCCTGAATGTTTCAAGCATGTTAATGTTATTATTATTATTGACATGAAGGTGTTGCCAGATATGTAAGGGGTTTCAATAGTCATTGTCTTATCCATAAGAATTCAGTTTACATTATTTTTACTGTGATATATCATATTATACCTTTATTGTTGCCGTTTGCAAATATGGATAAAGGGAGAATATGCAGACAGAGCAATGTTGTGGATGAAAACTGTGGTTTTAGTAGCCGTTATGTGTGTACAATCATATTTATGAATAAACTACATGCCTCCTTGTAAAGGCAGCCATGAATGCAGGTGCATAAATAGGTGTGTTTGGACTTGTTATCAAAGTCATCTGTGCCACTTCAGGCCAACGTGAGTGATATGGGGAAAGAAAATGCGGTGGAAGTAAAGTGACTGAAATTACCTTGCCGATCAGTATTGTGAATGTGTCTGCTGTATGAATGCGCATTAGCAATGGATGGACTCGCAGGCAATCAGGGAGCTGTCATTGCGCTGACAGGCCAGCGAGCCGAGCACCGCTAGACTGATCCACCTGTCTTCAGCTCAAAGGCCCAAAGAGACTGGTTGCTAATTGAAATCCACTACCTACCTTCAAGCCATCCTGAAAATCTATTTCATGCTAGCGCAGTCATTTTGCTGGCTGGGCGTATCACTGTGGTCGGATAATAAATAGGTTTTTTTTTTTTTTTTTTTTTCAAAATCCATTTTCCAGACGATTTTTCTTGACCGCTTTCATAGGGCAGCATATGACTGTCAGCATGCCCTCTTGTAAATTTTCAAGTCTTGTATCACTTTGTGGGGGTGTCTTTGAGCCTCCCAAAGAACTTGTCTCTGGCATATAACACTGTGTTATACTGAGACTGAGTTCTTTTTAACTGCTTTGAAAAACATCTCACTCATCAGCACAGTACAGAAGTGGTTTTCTATGGCCCTTTAGGTGTTTGAAATTGATGACTGCAACATTGCTTTCATACGCTTTTAAAAACGTTTTTTCTTTTATTGGCGAGGGCAGTGCTTTCCATCACTAGCATAACACTTCTCAAGCCATGTATCCAGATTTAAGACAAATAAAATTAGGACCTTTCATACCAGTCAGAGAAATGTTTCCATTTTATAATGATTGTGGCCCTCAAAGAGGCTGACATCCCTCTGCCTGGCAATGCTCGCCATTTGCACTGAGCCCCTGCAGACACCCACTGGCGTGATACACTCAGTCTCATCTCTACCTGCAAGATGACACACTAGTCTAACCTCAGTGCGTGCAGCAACACTACACAGTTCTGTTTCCTGCGGGATAACATTGGAATGGCCAAAGGGCCCTGATAACCAAACATCTGCAGGTTCCGTTCCCATATGAAGGACACATCTTAGGGTAAGTGCTCTGTGTAAGTGAGCAACAGCTGTGCCCCATTCAGGGTTTCTACCGATTACAAACTCAGGTCTGTTACCACCAGTCCACATTGGTTAAAATGATGCACATCAGATGAGCAGAACAGCTCTTAATAACATTGTCCTTCCCCTCCCACTAAAAGTGCCATTCCATTTCATCAACTCACTGCCCCTTCCCTTTGGCAACATAGTCATCTGACTTCAGAGAAGCAAATGGCATTAAACTGAAGACGCAGGCATGTTTATGCACCATAGTGTGGCGTAACCTTTTTGATTTCAAAACACTCTCTCTCTGTTGTGACATGTTTATGTAGGAAAGGAAAAGCAGCTGAAAGAAATGATTTTAGGCTCTTTTCATTCTGTGCATTCATTAGAAATTTAATAATAAAATACATCAGTATTGGATTCATTGTCTGCAGCATTGCATTGATTTCAGAAACCAGGACACAGTCACTCAAAGTCAATATAACCACATAATGCTTCCACTCATTTTATGTTCAAGGAAAATGTTCAGATCATTAAAAAATGATGAATTAACAAGCTAGCAAAAAAACATTTATTATTTATTTCACAAGTCATTAATAGCAATTACACACAATATAGTAACCGACTGGCAGATCTGCTGTCCTCAGGGTTTTGAAAATACTGCTTACCTTGTGATTCATGCTCTTTCACCACCCCTTCTGAGTTTGTTAGACCTTAATTACCGATAAAGCCAGCTGCCCTGGTGAGTCTTGGGAGCATTGTCATTCATGTCTTTCCAAAAATTCCGATTTTTTCCCCTGTATACCTAATACCATCCCTGGTACCTCCTGATTTTCATTATCTTGTTATTCATGAAATATGTACGATTCAATGCTAAAAAAATAATAATAATAATAAAAAAAACGATAATGACAAAGACTTACTGACCAATGAAATGCAAGTGAGGATTGCTGAAATCAAACGTATATGATTCCAGGAATTGCAAATATTCTCTGTCCAGACAGGACGTTCCAAGAGGACTGTACTACTCACAGATTGTTCTGCTTTGCTCTTTAGGCCAGGAAAATAATGGCTATGCGATATTAATCAGCTTAAAAGGCAATAATTGATACACTTCCCTGCCTGGCTAATTTCTGGAAGCGATACATAATCAGAAAGAGACCTTATTTGAAAAGAGAAATTTCCGCACCGCCTGATTGGATTAATTGTGCAGATATAGCCACGGCTAATTCATGTTTGTTCTACTTTCTGCAATGACTTTTACAATGTTTTATTCTGAACTCAATGAATGTGTATTAACTAACTCCAATAAACATATCTAAAATTTGATTTGCAATGTTTGGCCATTCTCTGGCACCCCTTTGACTTTGATAAGGAAATTGTTCCACTCAAAGAGCAATTGATCCTAGATTTTTTTTTAAACACATTTCTGAGACTTTCTTAATTTAAAAAATGTACAAATTTGGCTGTTTTATTAGAAGCCCCTGCCCTGCTATATGTGATGCCAGGAGGGGCAGGACAATACTAGAGAGGGGGTAATCCTCCTGTTGCTGGTTGCTGGTTGGTTGCTGACAGTTGTTCCTGTTTCCTCCAGCTGTCTGAGTTGCCTACAGGACCTTGGCCAGCAGCAGCCACACGCAGACACACTCGTCTGAGGCTGAGGAGCAATCAGCAGAGGTGCCTACTGCCTTTGAGAGGCATTTCACAAAGACGCAGGCTGCCGTGCTTATGGGAGAAACACATTTTGGTGGGCTGTGTTAGAAGTTACAGTTTTTATTTTTGTTTGTTTAGACTTTTGATGAGCTGTGAGATTTCTTTTGAGCTTGTCTTTGGTTTGTTTTACCGCAAGAACAACGGGAATAAAATGGTCACTGACCAATTTATCCATTCAAACACCTCTATGGCACAGTGGCCAGCACTGGCCACACTCGCCGCAGTATCATGGAACATAGCACAGAGGGCCTTGACTTTTATCCTGCTCCTCTGAGGATCAGCTGGTAAAAGTACTCACACTGACTGCTGCCAGAGCCTGATAACGAAAGCATTGCAGATTCAGGTCTTCTGACTAAGACCGGGAGTCTGCAGCAGAGGGATCCAGGGGGCCTTATCCTGTCATGTAATGGCTGCAAACGTTCCCTCCCATTACTCACTTCAATTGCCTTTACCCCTGTGCATATGTTACAGCAAACCCACAAAACCTGTGATGACTCAGTGATATTGATGACCGTTGTTTCAGCAGCCAATTCATTTGTGGTCTTAATTTCCTTTAAGCTGCTCTAGATCTTCCAACAAACTATGACATTATTTTCTTTGGCAGTAATTATGTCAGTAAGTGTGGAAAATAAATTTTGCAGCCTGTCAGAGAGGCACTGTGTAACGTCGTTACAGCATCAATGCAACAAGACAAAGCACTGCTGCTTCCTTCATTTCAGGATCTCTCAATGATTCCCCTTAACAGGAGGAAACATGACGGCACAATCTGTTCTGCTTCCCTTCTTGTTTCACAGGTGCACGGCATTGGTACATTAAATTGAAATGTTTTCAGGGGATAACAACATCAAGACAGACGTGATGTATCACATCTATTCTATTGCATTTAAACAGCAGAGAACCGCAAGCAATTTCTTTGAAAAGAAGAAAGACAAGAACCATTCACGGCCAGTCAGCTTAATGCCCTCTCACACTGAATACAGCTTGTCCAGGATGGAGCCCAGAAATATCAGTTTCCTGGCTGCATTATTATTGTCACCAATCTGTGTCAAGCAATAGGGAAAATATCGATGGAGGCCCAGCTTTATCAAACAGATGGAAATGAAATGGTCTGTTCCTCTCCATGAAGCATGCAAAACTGCCGGCATTGTGAAACCACAGTACAGAGTAAAAATGTCCATTTTAAATTTACAGAGAGTGTGCCTTCTGCTCAAACTAATGCAAATTATGTGTGCTTATTCTCCATTTAATTGGTATTTTTTCATATATGCATAGAATCAAATATTTATAAGTTGCAGTTGTCAGATGATACATATTATAAGGCATTCTCCAGTGTCACAGCAATTTTTACTGTGTATAACTTGCCAGTTTATTATGGAAACCATTATTAAGTGCACTAAGGGTACATTGAGAAATAAATTCACATATTAATTGTGGTTTAGCTACCTGTGAAATGAAAGTGATACATGTAAGTGATTTCAATGATATGAGTAGGGTTGGGTATCGAGAGCCAAATTTCCAAGAACTGGGAATTTTTGAAGAAATGTGCATTTTGAATCTGCTTATCAAACCAAATGTATTTTCAATGCCAATTGTGATGAGTAAAATGCAAAAACATTTACTCAATTGCCAGGACCTATAACGCTTACAGCTACGTCGCAGGTTACGTACACACAGTATGTAGCGATGCACCTGTAAAGCACTGATGCCAGATTTGCCCATTTGAGATATTTTTAATGTTATTGTGCAGAGAAAATGGCTTCCGGTGGTTTGTCATAATTCGGGCTATTTTTGTTATATTGGGCAGGTTTTTTTTATCTTCCTCTTTCAGGTAATCGTTTACATTCGTTTTTGCAGTTTGTCCCTCCTCTTCCTTTTCATAGGTTGCTATTCTACCTTTAGCAAATGATTGATACACACAGCAGTCCACCAATCCCTGCTTAGAAATGGTTGCTATGTACTTCTTCCTTTGACATGTACTGTAGCTCCAGCACTGTCTGCAGCAGTATAACTAGTCTAGCTGACTGCAGAAAAAACTAAATCAAAACAATTTATTTGCATTCATTAATTATATTTGAGAAATTGGCTGCATGTTTTTATTTTTTATTTTTAGAGTATTGTTTTCAACGCTCTGTCTTTAAAGCCTTTTCAATTATGATTGGATGGCTTTAGTCATTTTTTAGTCAATAAAATTCTATTGATTTCATCGTTAATACACTTAAAACATGACAGTATATTTAAATGACAAAATCAATCAACCTTTATTTATTTAGTGCAAATACTCACTACATGATCAATGTACAGGATAGAGCAAAAATCCCCAGTGGAGTTGTTACCTTATGGATCAATATGTATGCTTGCACACATGCTTTTTCCTCTGTGATAACAACTGTGATTTTTTAAAATTAAATACATAAAATGAATATACAATGCCACAGCATGCTACTGCCTGTTGTTACTCAGTCCAGTTGACATTGATATATTACAATACCTGCTAGATTGCTGAATTGTTTATTTATGGTTTACAAAGTCAAGCATTTGTGTTCATTTACTTTGCATAACTTTGTGCAAAAGTTTGACCGCAAAGTTTGTATACTGCTTGTGTATGCTATATACAAGTGCTGTTACTTTGTTCTGAAACTGAAAATGGACACATTGTAATCACTGTGTATTTTTTGAACTGATAATAACTCAATTGGTCCTGTGTGAGATTAAAGCAATTTCCCTTCAGGGGTAGGTGTGCTGACGCGGCAGAGTTTTCCTGGAAGCTGTTGCATTATTTATGAATTTCTTAGGTGTTATGCCTCGCTGTGTGCAGACGCACAGTCCAGGATGAGGGAGAGAAGGCCAGAGGAGGGACTCAGCTGAGCCCATAAACCACAGTAATGCCCATCAGAGGGGGATGTCCACAGTCCCAGTCTACTGAAAATAGAGACCGAAGGGCTATGAGGACAGTAAAAAATATTAATTAATTGATAACTGAAACTGTTTAGATGTGCCTGCACACTTAAAAAAGAGGAGTGTAGCCTTAAAGATAACATTTTCTCTATAATACTGAACTATGAAAATTTCACACCACCAATAGCAGGGACAGACCGCTGATGAACATTGGTACAGAAATGTAACATAGAGATGGATAATTATTCTTCTACTTATTTTGGATTATTCTCTGTTTTCTTAATCAGCTATTCATCATGTATAAACTGCTTTCAGTGACATCCTGTATTATAATATTAGAAAGGAAGATACATTGAATGTAGATTTTAAAATACCATTATACCACATTATACTATAATGTGCAACAAGACCAATTTTCACGATCTGAAAATCATAGATGCCTTAGACCCAAACAGGGTTGGCATGTCTCATTCATGAAACATGAGTCTCTCTGGTCAGTGGATAGGCCATACACAGACACACGGTCACTTAGAGAAGAAAAAAAATTCAAGGCGGCATCCTGTTGTCTCCTGATGATGTATCGTTTGTAAGAGTGTGAAACTCAAGTGATTGGGAGTGCTTCATCTCTTGGCTGATGACACGAGGTCGCAGTGTCCTCTTAGAGAATTAAGGAGATCTGTATGGGGTGGGAATTAGTGTCTGGAATCCTCTGCTAATGCTTAATTCATATAACATGGTCACTGCTCTTCCATTTTTAGTTGTTGCAGATTTGAAAGAGAGACCCAAAGGAGCACTGTGTGTGATGAGGCCTTATGAGTACGACATAAACTGTAAATATATGTTAGAGTAATGATTAAAAAGGTAATTTCGAATACTTTATTAGATCCCTACTTCAACAAGAATTTGATGGTAGACTTCAATACACAGCCATTTCATATATAAATGTAATAATATAAACAATGGCTATAGTGTAATTAATTTAGACTGCTGTGTGGATGCACCCTAAATTAAAAAAAAAAGTGAAAAACAAGCAGTCAAAATAAAAATACAAAAGAAATCCAGTGTTAAAATCCCTTTCATGGGAATTTTCTTTAAAAGCTGAAAGTCAGGCATCACAGCCCAGATTACGTATAAATAAAAATGCAGATGTGCATAGCTATGAGGCAGCGTGAGCAGATGAACATCACTGCTATATAATCTCACAAGAGACTGACAGAGAGAAATCCAAAGACGTGTGACAGATGCCAGGCGCTAAGGTCAGCCTGTCGAAGCCTGACTAACCCCTACCTAAATGCCACAGTTTTTCTCCCATGCTTGGCTTGTTTTCCTTTCATGTTCAGAAGCGGCTGATTGAGAGGAAAGCTCCTCATTAGCACTCCTTGGACAGGGATCCATGTTAGCGTCGAAAGGCCGACTCAAGGAAAGGTCAGTTGACCTGGGAACATGCCCAGAGCCTCCATCCGTCACACTTTGAGAGTATGACCTTTTAAACACCTTTTTAAAATGTTAGAGGGAATGCCTAGCCAAATGAATCTGCAAAAAAAAACAAAAAAACATACTGCATAGTTTCAGCACTGCCTCTCTGTACCCATTTCAGATTGTCATAAATGGCCATATATATGTAAATATTCAGAATCCATTTTTATCATCCTCTCACATTTTTTTAATAAGTGCCATGATGGCAACACCATAATCAGACAATATATACAGACACAAGTAATTTCCTGTCTATCAAGGAACAATCTATTGAACTATGATACACTGGATAAGTAATTCAGTACACTGTGGAGAGATTTTGCTTACTTCGGTTATAATTTATCATAATTTAACTTTTCTTCCTGTGTCAGCTCATTATGTACTGCCACAGCTCGGCACGATCGTTTGAATATTTTGACTCATTAAAATTAAACTGAAAAACTCACGACGGCAACCAGCCTTGAAAGACATTTAAGTGATGGAGAACACCTGTGAGCCCCCACACTCTTCACCCTTATAACAAATAATGTGTTAAAAAACCACATGTGAGCACTTAACATGTGAACTATAAAAATAATCCCACTTACAAGATGAGAGCAGGAAAAGGTGACCTATGCTACATGTTTTGTTTTCACATGTGAAAATTGTCACATTTTAAGAAGCCAGTGACATGAAAATGTAAAGAAAATGTAAAGACTTAATGTAACCTATTCTCTTTTTACGCATGGACTTATTCATTCACATGTGAAAAATGCCAATCAAATGTGAAAATGTCCAGTTCACACGTGATGTTTTCTTTTCAAAACGAATATTTTAATTCACTCTACTGTTCACTCCAATGGGCTAATTTTTTGAGTATTGGCAAATCATGGAGTCTGAATAGTTCCAAACATTGCAGCATTGCTGTTGAGCAGCAGTGTTTTTGACTGTCTGTTCAAAGGTAAAGAAGATCAAATCAAGCATCATTGTTTTTTATACTTATCTTATTAGCACATTTGAATCAAAATAACAATGTGAGTTAAAGGATGATAGCTCATTATTTTCTGCCAAATTAATAGTTTTTGCTCATGTTAACAGATAATGTTAGCTCAAACAATGGATGAAGTTAGCGACACATAATAGTCTGGTGTGCTTTTTTGGCTCTGAGGAAGACATCATAGACCTTGAAATGTCAGTCCCACCCTGTCCTAAGCAGGATGCGCTCCATTGTTCCTTATTTTGGGCCAGTCCCCATGAAGTGTCCAGGAAAGGGGTTTTTCCAATACATGCCTCATCCAGCCACCTGCTGAGTAATTATTAAGACAGTATCAGTGTTTTGGTTGCCAGAATTGTCTTGATCAGTCCTATAATGAAAAGCAATCAAAAAGTTGCATCTCAGTTCAGAGAAAAGTGCTCATGGCAAGTATTTTCCAGTTTACTCAGCTGCATTCACAATAATGTGTCAATAATACATACATGTTTCATAAGGGAATTTGTTTTGGCTGCTGATTGAAAGTCATTTAACCATTTAAACCCCTCTACTGTCATGAAGCAATGCTGGGTTGTAGAAAAGCGTGCTGTTTGTGCAAAATAACATAGTGTTGCAGCGATTGACTGACTAGCTAGCCGTTGCGTCTTGTGTATCGTTCATGTGCACGTGTAAAACTTCCTTGTGATGAACAGCTATTCTAGGACTGGGCTGAATAATAGCCAGTTTAAGGTCGTGGTGATTTGTGTCAGTGATTTGCATGAGGGACCGAATGTGGGGAATTAAAAGAGCTTGTAGTGAGCACGTGCGGCCAGTTCCCTCCAATCTCATGTTTATGATTGAAGCCGCATTTACATGGCGTGTTGATGAACGAGTGGTCAGTTTCTCAAAGAAGTGATCTGCCTGGTTTGTCCTTTGCTGAAATCGCTTAAATGTCAATAAATCTGTCTTCACTAGGCTGATATTTGCAAACACAATCTTATTCACTGAAAGGTTGCTGCTTCCATTATCAAGTACGATGCCTTCAGTTAGCATGGTCGTATGTTGACCTACCCCAAACTGATGAATGGTCTCTTGATTGAATTCATGGCTTCATCATGGCCAGTTACTTTGCCATGTATTTGGCTACAAAGGCTATAAAGACACATTAAGGATATCAACTCAACTGCAAGTGTCATATAGAAATCTTACCACAAAAAATAAGAGCCCTATTTATCACGCATAAAGCATATGATCATAGTAACAATGGCAGCAGTGGGGCTCGTGAGCATGCAGGTTCATGGAAGTATTTATTTCTGCAAGCCTTGCTTGCATTCTCCGCCCTGGTCAGAAAGCTAGTTAACAACGATCCAAGGTTCAGCAGTAATTCGTAATTCTCCCTGCAATCACATTTATATTGACTGCAAGCTCTTTTCTCAAGCACTTGTGAGATTTTCTCCAATCCATGTGGGGTTTTTTTCCAACTCAATGCCATTAGAGAGAACAGCAGTCTAATCAGACACTGTAAATTGGGTATCACTATGTTCTCACAACATCGCTAATGTGTTCTTTTTTTCTGTTCTTCATTTTCAGGCTAAAGCCAGCAGTGCTCTTGTCTGATTTTCTCAAACTCGCACTAATGAAAAAAAATGTCCTCCCCCATTCGCAGTGATTGCTCTCTGTATTGTTCCCGTGTAAACTTTGTGATAGATGCCTGATTACTGGCTAATGCTTTACTCTCCGGAGATCAAATCTGACTTGAAATCAATATAGGTGGAAGGTGTCCATCATGACAGAGGAGTGACTATTCTAACCTTTATACTAATCAACCCTCCACCCACATGTCACCACAGGGGATGAAGGAGAAGGTGAAGAAAATCAGGACTTCCAATAGAGAACCATTTTAGTTTCAGAAATGTGAAACTTTACATCAAGGATAGAGTCAGGTTTCCATGCGCTATGTATGCACCAAGTCCTTGGCTGTTGATAGGATATTATACAGTAAGAAATGCCTGATACATTCAGCCAAAGGTTAATGTCAGTGAATTTCACTCTACCCCACTGAGCTATCAATCTATCAGCCCATCAATCCATTAACTGCAACAGCAGTAACAGGAAATGAGCTTGTGGACAGCAGTCAGACAAGGACAATGAAGTGTTCAGTGCCACTTTAAACTGCCCATAGCCATACATCTGCCTTGCTCTGCTGACTGGTTCTGGGAGTGCAGGTGAGGCTGAGTGAGAGGAGAAGGCGACCAGGCAACGGCATCAAATGGTGCTGTCTTCCAACTGTCATCCCTGCTCGTCAGACATAGGGTCAGAAAAAAGACATGGCGTGAACTTGTGTGTGATGGACTGGTATCCTTGTAGGATTAAACTAGATTAAACATTGAGCTGGGCCTGTCTATATGATTGGACAGAGAGAATTTGGACGTGTGGTGCAAATGTTAGAGAATCGCTCTCTATAGGAAGAGCTTGGGTAAATCTTGTTCAATAAAACTATTCTTCTCCTTTTCACTTTTCAAAGGGGCAATGGGGTCTTAGCATCCTGTGAATGAACTGAAAAATTGAAAATGATCTATGACACTAACATATTAATCTAATTACCCATTATGCTAACTAGCACAAGGGTGCCAGCACCATTATATTTACATGCTCAACTTCCCATCAGCCTTAGGAAGAGTTTTTGTTTCAAATAAGAAATTGTGTCTGGCCCTGCCTGGCAATGTAATGGAATTTGTTATTGGTTGGGGAGTTACTTTTGAGTTAGCTGACCTTCTGTCCTCTCTCTCTCTCTCTCTCTCTCTCTCTCTCTCACACACACACACACACACACACACTAAAACCTGAGATAACCTTTCAATGTAGTCTCTTACAGGATGGTTTTTCCTGCATGGCGACTTTCATATCAAATTTTATTTCAGTTGAAGGAATTGATGCCGGTCTCCAGGGTTCAGTATTTGTCTGTTCCAGAATTTCAGCCTTTGGTTTCTCTTGACAGGTCTTCAGCCCTTCTTTATAACCACCATCTTGCTTGCTGAAGGGTGAGCCACAATGACCAAGCTCATGCAGGAGGTACGGGAAACAAATTTAATGTTGCATAAAGTTCAAATATTAGCATGTTTAAGCTCAGTTAACAATGTGGTAGGTAATATTATTTTAACTTGCAGCATTTATTTAATTGGCAAATGATGTGGAAAACACTATTTACTGTAAGAATATTTTATCTCATAAAAAATGTTTGTGTGTTCTGAAAAAGCCGGACACTTCTTTTATGGTGCTTTATGATGTGTTGAAAACCGATACCAAAGGTGCATTACAGGCACCCTGAGTCTCAGTCAAACAGCTGCAACAACAAAGCAATGGCACGAGGGTATAGCCAGGAGGACATTTTTCGCTTAAGCTGATTCAGGAAGAAAATGTTATTTCCAGGTTAGATGACAAGACACAATGATATGTGGCAGAATTAAGATTTGTTTGGACCATTCTGTTAGCTAGGCCTCAATCAAATGACATTTGCTATTTGAAGCATATTTTGTATATGCATGCCATCTGTCTTATATCAGTTCATAATTTAGTAAAAAATAAAAAAACACTTACTGCAAGCTTGTGGGTGTAAATACTGTCAGTGTTCATACCATGCAGTGTAATGGAAAGTTTCTTAATTTACAATATTAGAAAACAGTTTTAATGAATAGAAAACTATTTAGTGAGAAAGGCATGGAAATCGGCCTGTGACAGTATGGAACATGAAAGGACTCTGGCAAACAAACAGACAAATACACATACAGGCATCTCTTTAAATCAACACACAACTCATAAATGACTGTTTATCTGCAATGTTTACAAAATTTTGCTGTTGTAACTTTAACTGTGTTTGAGCTCCAGGGTTCCGTTCCTCTGGGAAATCCATACACGTATCAAAGCATTACGAAGAATACCGAAAGCAATTTAATGCTTCAGACATTAGGCATCAGGCACATATGCATTTATATGCATTTTTAATATCTCCCTCTGGAGCTGAGATATTCTGCTTTTGGATGATGATAATCATCCTTCATGAAATTAGATTCAAATGCAAGATTACCAGTATGGCATAACAATTTCCGTTCTTTTATTTGGCAGGCTGCCGTATGCAGGACGACTTACAGAGCAATTACAGATGTACAGTGCAGTCACCAATTACTCTATGAAGTGCCATCTGCTGCAGGTTCATTATGTGTGTGCAACAAATGATTTATAATACTCAGACTTCATAAATGTCTGATTAGTTTCTATGAAAGCACAAAGGGCCTGCGTTTCTCCGACACGCGGAGTAAAACAGGGTCTCAAACTGGAATGCTGCACCCATAATGTTGGAACCAATGAGGCATGATGCTCCAATTTCTTCTGTTTTCTACCAGTGACCACTGAGAATGTGACTGACTGATTTAACTCGATGTACCCCTGGAGCAGCCCCACTTCTGAAAGGCAGTCACTGTCCCTCTCTGCACGCCATGTCTGCTCCTCCCCAAACTCCAGCGGAGACCAGCCGGAGCTCATCCGGTGGCTGTTGGGACAGACCTCTGTGCTGCAGAGCACATGGGTGCATGCTCTCTGATGAGGGGGAAAGGAGGAACGCCTCACCATGGCTGTTTGGTGATTGGCTGTGATATTTGTTTCTTTTACTATCCGTTTCTAATGATCACCTGTGCATGAATGCCAAGCTCAAGCAAAATCTAATCTTGAGCCAAATGACATTCTAAATAAATTAGAAAATGTGTAAATAGTAGTAAATCTATTGACAGTGTGGCAATGCATCCTTCTGCAACATTTTTAAAGCTAGACATTTTTTAACAGTTAGAGGGTTAAATTGCAGCCCAGCAATAACAGAAAAATGTTTTTTTTTTTACAATGTGTGTGTGTGCTTTTTTAAAACCAGAGAGTATAAGACAAATTCTGTGAAACCATCAGCACAGTACATCCACACCATCCAGTCAGACAGTCACATGTGAAATTTGAATTTTCACACAGGGAAATCACAATTTCACATGTGAATTTAACATTTTCACAAGATAATTTTTCATGTGTACTGGACATTTTCACATATCACTGACTTTTCACTGATGTGAACTTCAATTTCCACATGTGAAAACAAAAATGTGACCAAATTGCTTATCTTTTTCCATTCTTATCTTTTAAGTAAGATAATTTTTTCATAGTTCACCTTTATGCCAGTAAAACTCACAACCAGTATTGAATATTATTCTGTAACTGAACCTCTTTCCTCCCAAGGCATTATCCCCAGTATGCTTTTATGATGTTTGCCCTTTTCTGATTTAATATTATCTATTAATACTTAGCTTTATCTCAAGAAGCCCCTTAAACCCTCTGAATTACCCTTGGGGGTACTTATGCCTATGCTCAAAAACCCCTGATCTCACTGAATGGAATTGAATTGCATTTCATTCCTCATTAGCAACATGGCGCTATCGTGTAAATTTCAAATTAACGTTCTCAAACCACAGTGGGATTACTAATGTTAGCTTGTAGTGCTTGTTTTGCATGCACATTGGGAGGCTGAGGGCTGTGGTTTCTACCTATCTTCACAGCACCTGTTGTTAATTGGAAAAAAACGTTTGATCAATGCTGGGGGGGGATCGGGGGGAGGGCACGGCTGATATCTGACATTGGCTGAACAATCCAAAAGGATTTTCTTTTCCTCATGGGAAGCATCATGTGCCTAGTTGTGCTTGCGTGCTACCAGAGCAGCCACCAGTCATGCTGAAGAGCAATGTGTTTAGAGATAGCGCTTCATGGAAAGAGAGTCCTGTTTCCTTTTTTCTTTTGGTCTAGATTCATTTTAATCACGATCCACTTTTTCCCTTACTTTGAAGTTTGTCTGCCTTTATGTTAGATTTTATTAATTTGGACTTTGGAGCAATTGCTCTGTCATGAAAAGTAAATGTGGTCAAAAGATTTAAGATATTAATTAACAAAATATATGAATACGATTTTGATCTTTTATTTACATTTATGGATGAAGTGCTTCACAATTTGATCAAATCTAGTTCTGCATATAAATGACCATGGTCAACAGGCTAAATATGCACATGGTCAGAAAACTTGAGGAAGAGATTTTCTCTTATATAAATCATATAGATTAAATCAAGAAAAAAGGAAAAGATTATAAGCAGAGAAAGAAGCAGTTGCAGTGTGGGAATGCATTATTACATCATCTGCTAAGTATTGAGAAGACACCCTCGCTTAGGATAAATTGCACAAATGTTCGCTTTGTGGACATTTAACAAGATTAACATTTACCTGAATTTTTTCTGGGGCAATTGTCAAAAAGAATAAATCAGGGGTACAACTAAAACATCCCATTTGGGATTTTGAGAGTGTGTGAACATCCACTAGACAATGCGGTGTCACCCCTGCAGGATCAAGAAGATGTATTTAGTTCCCTTGGACGGAGACCTTCAACATCACTTCAGTGGGATAATGATATATCTTGCTGTGTGGAGCAGTCAGCGAGGGCTGTAGTTCTCAGCACTTAGTGGACCTGCACCTGTTAAATATGGATATTGCGTAATTTGCGTCAGATTGGTGCTATGAGGCGTCTGAATTCATAAAGCATGATTCCGTTTTTCTAATCCATTATCCAATCTGTTATTCTAGGGCAGCTCCAATGACCAGTGGATCCTAGATAGGTTTTCCTGTCTCTGTGAAGGAGTATCCCCAGTTTCTTCTGTCAAGGCTAGTCCCACCCTGCTTAATTCTACACCTCTCCAAACAAGGCCTTCATTTGGCCATGAGCATCTTCCATACACCACTCCACCCCAGGGGCCACAGGGCCTGCCCTGTGTAGACTATCAGGCATGAGAGACAAAATGTCAACAAGATCACAGCAGAGAGAAGGAATTCCTGATAAGCTACCTGGTGCTCGCACTAACAAGCCGGTCCAAACAACCAACAACTACCCTCTGGAAAAAAAGAACTTCTTCCAGATGGTCATAATACACATAAGGATATACTTTCAGATACAATTCCTCCATTCAAATGTTAGTAAACAGGGAAATCTGGGATGAAATGAATGTTGCAAAGGGGGTGAAAGGAGAAGATTACTCAGAGGCAAAATTTGCATTTCAAAAGCCTCCATGGACCCAAAAAACAGCAATTTTACTGCATAAGAGCCCTTTCCAAGGCTTTGGGGGCTTGGCCCCTTCTTTCAGTTCCTAGAAGTTTTTGAGATGCTCTCTGATTTATCTATACTGTATAAGTAAATAAGCCTCCAGAATCCAGACTCAATGTCTGGATAAATCCTGCAAAATCGGCTTATAAACTTTGAGCAGAATTCAGTTTGGTTCCGATTTTATTTGTGTCTTTTTGGTTTGACATCTCACATCTGTGTGTGTGCGTGTGTGTGTGTGTGTGTGCGTGCGTGCGCGCGCGTGTGTCATTGGGGTTTATGTGGGTTTGCTCTATGACAGCCCTGCTAACCAGAGGCCTGACCTTTTGTTTCACTCCCGCAAAGAAAGTAATTCTCTTTGGGCTGTACACTGAGGTCACCCCAACCAGAGACTGAGATTCCCTGTGGCAAGTAAAGACAAAATATGCTGGCACAAAGCCAAGGCCTAAGACAGGGTATTGTGTTCTTTTACACTGGGAGGTTGGGGGGGGGGGAATCAAATGATGTATCACAATATCTACAGCATATCTAAAACTACGAACAAAATATAAGATCACCATCACCAGCACTGCCCACTCCTGTGTATATTTCAGGCAATCACGAGACAATAGAGCTGCTACTTATCTTGCGATATTGAACTGCCGCTGGTTAGCTTTGATAAATGAAAAATGAAGAGATGTCATAGAAACAGCAGAACGTGATCTTTTTTATTCAGTCTTAATGGTGATAAATGCCACCTTTTGCCATGTATCATCTGACTGTACAGTATGTGCGTTGTGGCTCAAAATGCAATCAAAGTGACAAAATTTGAAGGTTGACCTTTTTATTCTTTCATTAAGGCAGATGACAGCTGGGTCATGAAACAAACACCGTAACTGAAAATATGATTTAAGTTATTTGTGCATGTTCGAATCAAGCAAGCAAGCCATTTGAAACCATTCCATTTTAAGTTTCAAGAAGAAACAATATAGCTGAGTATTTAAAACATTTCAAGGGAAGGTAATATACTCCTCTTGTTTTAAGGATTAATTATGCATGACTTTTACATTATTTATTGTTATTAAATTGATTTTTGTTCTTAATCATTTATTAGCCGCAGCAGAACAGGTCGACCTTTTTTTTCGCATAAATGATGCTCGTACATATTGTTTCTTTTTATAATGCTGACCAACATGCGCTCCAGTCACTATGAGGTATTTTGCAAGACCTAAGTTTCATGTGGGGAATGTGAGCTCGCTTAACTTGTCCATGAACATTTTAATGGCAGGCAGTAGACTTGCACTGTGAAGTGATGGTGGGCCCGGTACCACTAAATATACTATATGCCACTAATAACTACATAATAGGAGTTTTATAGCTGTATCCATAAAAAATCTTCACAGAGAAATATTTCACATCAAGTTAGAATTAGCTTATAAGGGGAGAAGCAAGCCAGTGCCGTTCCTCCCAGGAAATGTCTTTATCATTTACTGTGTGCATAACAGTTATGGCGTATTGATCCTCCGGCTTTATTTATTAACATTCCTAAGTGCTTTCCGATGTTAATCCCCTTGGAGCACAGTCCGAAAGTCGAAGGCCAGTGTTGTTTCCACTCGCTGTCATTATGAATACAGAAACGCAAGTCATAATCCCAGACCTCTGAATGTATTCACACCAATACCTTTTTTTACACTTCCTTTATAGCCAACAGCCCCTCACACATTAAAAACAGCACAGTACGCAAATAGATACATATGGCAAAAAGTCATGTGCATCTTCAGTGCAAAAATGCACTAAATGTAGGTACTACTAAAGATTCTGGACAATTAAATGCTGGCGTTGATGCACTAATATTCATTGGAAAAAGAGCTTCTTAATGCATCAACTTAAATGGTGACAGAAAGTAGATAGCCAGCCAAAGGAGCACAGAATGCATGACCTCCCCAAAGATAAGCAATCTCTGTTCTTTTCTTGTTTTTACATGGCATATCCTAGAATCTTCCTAGGCACACACTTAAATGTGTTCAGGACAACCTGGCCCCAAAGCCCTTCATGCCACATTAGTACCTAATTGGCTGCCTGTCAGAGAGACACAGCACCCAGCTGCCCAATCACAGAAAAAGTCATATTTGCCGGTTGTTTTCAGTCTGGGCAAGATTTAATCCCCAAAGGGACTAGCATGTTCTAGACCTTTTTTCACTGCAACCTACTTTCTGTGTTATCTCTACTGACACCTTGCTGGCAATGTGTGAACTCCAGAGATAATAAAATGCAAAGACTGTCAATTTATTGTATATTTTATTAATAAATATGCTGCTTCCTCACATTCCAAACACCTCCTCTCACTTCACCCTGATTTATTCAGTGCCACCACACTGTTTCATAATTCAAATGTCTTCGTTCTCTCAAACCCAGTTTTAACTTTCTTCTTCAATCTTTTAAAGAAAACAACCAAAGATTTTAATATTCCAATGAAGTGAGTCATTTACATCTTCACTGTTGCTAGACAAGAAGAATAATCAGTAATCGTGATTTAGCATTGAAGTTATAATGGTGCATTTTACAGAAATCAAATATTTTGTTTCCGATGTATTGATCTAATTAACCCATTTTCACATTAAACGTGTTTGTTTTACTTTCTTAAAACAGATCTATAAATTTCACTAGCAACCAAAGAGAAAATAAATTCACCATTAAAATAATAGTTCTTTGTCTCCTTTCAACTATAATTTGATTGGTCCTAGAATATTCCTTCATCTTGAACCAATGGGGCATGGTGAAAAGTCAGCCATATTTGTTCACTGTTGAAGAGGCAGAGGAATCAGTAATTAGTGAGCCCCAGTGAAAAAGGAGAGGAGTTATTAATCAGCGCACTCTTGTGAAAAAGTGGGCGAATTCAGTAATCACTGTCCTGGAGAAAAAAAAACTTGGAGTAGCCGTTACAGATGGCACAGCTTTCCAGCTGATTAACTTCAAAACACCAACATCAGAGGGTCCTACATAGCTTGCACAATGTATGCATATTTTAGTGCTTATGCTGCACACCACACTTTTTAATATACTGTATGATGATCCATTTTCAATTTAACAAACTGTATTAAACATCCAAAGGAAGAGAAATAATGTTGGCCATTTGTATGAGCCTGACCATTCTGTCACTGCAGACAAAAGAACATTATACAGAACACAATAGCCTCCCCGTCTGAATCCCAGCACAAGCATTGTTGCTATGCTTTGATGTAGGAATTTGCTGTTTTCTGCCATTTTAACTCAGTTTGCTCAGTCCTAGAGATCCACTGTATTGTGCATATTGCTAAAAAAAATTTCCAAGAACTGATTGTAAATATTGTTCGCTTTGATTGGCTTACTGTTAGCAGGCATTGTTATAATGGGCTTTTTGTGCCATTTTTGATTACAAACATTAAGATACGAAAAGCCTTTTATCAAGCATTTTGTGAACTATTCATTTATTTTAAGAGGCTGGTCACAGTTTCCTACCAGGCCAACAGATACCATGGGATGATACATGAAAATGCACATCACTGAAGCAACAAGAATGACAATAGCATAAGTATGATTATACTATAATGATACAGCTATGATTTTAGCAGGTATCAATACAAACAACAGTGGATAACACTATAAGGATAACATGCCAATGATCTTTACTAGCATTTATATAATACGAAACCAAACATAGATTCAACTATTATCTATTAGCAATCACACAAAATGCCATGTTACCACATTCATTAACCAAGTGCTCCTAAACAGCTAAACTCAAAATTCACTTAATAACAGGGACTTTGAGCATTAGTTGTTGTAGTATCAATTGTAGTATTAATAAAAATAATACGCAGATGAATAGCAAGTAATTAAAAAAATAGATTGAGCTCATTTTTTCATCCACATTTTTCATCCTGATAACTCAAATCTATGAGGACCATGAGCTCTGTTCGGCTCCACACAGTTGTGGGAAGAGCGCTGTCATGTGGATATTCTGTGCTTCTACTGGGGAGTAATGTGAATATAGGCACCCTTACACCCTAGTGGGAGGTGTCTTCCTGGCTGTATTTCCCTCAAAAAGGAATATATGCTCAGGATAATCATGCATTTCTATAAAGAACAGAAATAATGCAAAAGCACCTCAAGCTATTAAACCAAGGCTGGGTCCTACCCTGTGTTTTCATGTTCCGGTGTGTCTTCATTAGTTCATGCTATTTCATTCTTGTTTTGCCCAATTAGGAATAAACCCTTGTGTATTTCTGGGAAATATAATTTTGGTCTATGCCCCAGCAAAGCCATTTCATTTTCATTTGTCTCTTCGTACTTATATATGTTATGATTGTGTTTATATTAGGGTGGATTTATGCAACTTTAGAAAGCTGGTTTTCAGTTTTGTGTGACTTGCCTAATGGAAACAAGCACTTTGTACATTCAAAACAAAAGTATTTAGAAAGTATCATTTTCGCTAAGTGTACGGGGAAAATAATGTGTAACAGGTCTAAATGTGCATTAAGGCAAATATAGCTGCAACTCTTAAACTACCCTGAATTTAAAGAAGTGGTGATACCACTTTTTTGTGGCCAAGAAATTTGGAAATCGCTGTCTTGTAGGTGATCTGTGCACAAAAATGGATTGTTTTTACATGTTGATGTATATTTTTATTATTCAATAATTACATTTCAGTCTGTACTTTGGCTTTGGGATTCACAGACCTAAACATAATTATATACAAATATTCAACATGTTAAATCATCATAAAATGCTATGCGGACAATCAGGATGTTTTCAGAAATCCCACGATGTATAGAGGACGACATCAAACAGGCAAACCCCTTCTGGTGCTACCCAGCTTTTCACCCATGATACTCATTGTTAAAAGTTTCATACATTTATTTTTTTATCCATACATTTTCTTACAGTATCCAGATTATATGTTTGCTTGTGCCTGCAGAGACATACATGCATTGCATAGGTATTACATAAGAATGACAAGTCTATAAGTCTAACTCAATGTCCCACCTAACAATAAAAGGTCCAGGGTATGTTTACATTGTCCTGGAAAACACTATTACATTTATGACTAGCGTAAATCACAATTAATCCACACGCTCAACCTTTTCTTATTAGTGAAGTCCTTTATCCTCACATGCAACTGCATTGGTTGGGCAATATTGCTACCAAGTGGTGACTCCGTGTAATAGCTTATGACATATAATAAAGTACCTTACAATGGTGCACAGTAATTCACCTTCAATTGCTCAGGGCAAACTCACTGCAGATACATTCCCTTTATTAGTGTGTCACATTCAATTTTTGTGCTAAGGATAGCATTTATTGCATTTTGGGGCAGGGCTGTGTTCAGCATATTGACATATCCATATTAAAGTTAGATTTATATATAAAGAGACATGGATTGAAAGTATGTCACTCAGCAATTCTTAGCAAGAGATTTCTGATTTAATAATTTAATCGATCAAAAAGTAATTATAGCAGAAAACATAAAATATCAAAGCAATGATGTCATCTAAAAATATTATGTTTGCTTACATTATAAAAAGCTGCAATAAAAATTAATAACACCAAATATGAAACAGTATATAACCCAGAATTTTTTAAAAATAAAAAAAAAACACTTGAAAATACAAAAATATTATTTACAGAGACTGTTCACAAGTCCGATAAAAACAATAGCTGATTCACAAATAATTCAAATAATTTCAATACTTCTACACTACAGGGAATACCTTGTCACTTAATCACTGATTCTGCCATAACATTACATTGTGTGATCTACAGATGCACGCATATTAGTAGCAAATATGGGAAAATAAAGCAAAGTGCTATTTGCTCGTTTTACCCTGGAGAGACATTTTACAACTGCAATTACTTTACAGCTATCATTAAACTTACTTAAATATAAATGCATAAATGTACTGGGGTTGTTGGGTGGCTCATCCTGTTAAGGTACTGTTCTAATTTGGGGATGGGACCTGCAGCCCTGCAAAGTGACACATGATTTGCTGCAGGGTGACCTAAGGAGGGAGAGATTCACTTGGGCCATGTCTTATCGCTCACCAGGCTTCAACCCAAAGTTTGCTCGCTTAGGTTGCACATGTCTTCCTCCAACTCATGTCTTTGCATGCTAAACTCGCAGACTGTGGTGTGTAAAGAAGCAGCAGCTTAACATCATGTATTTCAAAGAAGAGCATGTGCTTGTCTGCACTCTGTCGATTTGATAGCAAAGGTTACTAAAGCTGGTGAATGTGATTAGGCATTTAAAATTCAGGGAAAGGGGAAATGTAGGGTAAATGCACTGAGAACTTTATAACAAGTTTCATATTGACATACATATTATTTCAACTTTTAATAGACTTTGTTTAGGCATTACTAATTAGGACCTGGGTTGATATCACTGCAGTCAAACAGTGTTCATTTGAAACAATGTGAGTTACAATCCATTGTAAATATGTATCAAACACATAATTAAGTTAGCATGCAACCTGGTATGGAGAGTACACTTGCCTTTAATAAAAAATAAAAAGGACATTCCAAGAGAGTGCTAGCAACTAGCAAGTAATTTCTGAATGCCTGAATCATGTCATTTTAAATAGAAATGTAACTGTTTGTAAGTACTTGTATTGAGATGAAAATACACAAATCTACCCAGTGACATTATAACATGTTTGTGTTATGACATGGAAACGGAGGGCCCCACTCTTACCTTGCCTCATAATCAGAAATACCACAACGCAGAAGCGTCATGGCACTGGTCACAGGTTGTAAGCCATCTTACAAACCACCACACATAGTGGCCATGAACGATGGCCCTACAGCTTCACTTTAATTTTTTTACAATGATAATATAAATTTGATACATTTTTAAAATAACGTATAACTAAACAAATCTTTATACCATTTCGTAGTCTACATGATATGCATTAGTTTAACTGCTCTAATTTCCCCCGCAAGAGTCATTTGCGAAATTCACAATGCAACATAGCCACATATAAAATATAATGTGCACAATATTATGGAATGGATTTTTGAGCGACATTACCGATTCTCACAATTTGGAATCACTGTGGGGGCATTTCATATTAACGTTATAATACCAGGCAGCGTTTCGAGGAAAGGGGAGGGGAAAATAAATCTCCGACATCATATTTGTCCAAGCGAGGCTTCCGTTTCTCTCCGACATATTGTCTGCGGACAGCAAATTCTGGAAGGCTGAGAGCGCCCAAGGATTACGATTTATTTATCGTAAGAAACGGAGCTATCGGACACATCTGATAAAATGGGTGAGTTGCAAATGTTTGTCTTCAAGGCAGGGTTAGAAATAGCGTACATTTTAAAATACTGGGTGAAAGAATACCTATGTCGTGATTGTCTGGCTGGTTTTCGGTTTTACGCTTGCTAATTTAGCTACTGTTGGGTAACTAGTCTAAGCTCTTGGTTGAGCAGCGGACTAGCTAGCACATTGTTAGCTAATGTTGAATGACGGGGACACGACATGCTTCCTTTAATCTTGTTAGACTGACTAACTAGCTAATTCTATTCAGACCAGTGATTTTGGCATTAGTTAGCTAGCCAACCTAATCGTCTAAGGCTTGACCAAGCCTACCCAAACACTGATTTTGTGGTAGTTTGCTAACAGTTAGCTTTTGGGTAACGTGGTTGGTCAACGTTGGCTAACGTTAGCTAGCTGTAATGGAGACGGATGGTTCGTAACTGAACCGCCAGTCGGCCTTCAGATTGTAGCCGGCTAGCGCTTTAACGTAGCTAAACGGCTTACTAAAGGGGCAGATCTTTATAAGAATCTAACGTCATGTCATTTTCAAATAAAAATATTGCTGGTAACTAGCTCGCTACGTA
Source organism: Anguilla rostrata (assembly GCF_018555375.3). Lineage (NCBI taxonomy): Eukaryota > Metazoa > Chordata > Actinopteri > Anguilliformes > Anguillidae > Anguilla > Anguilla rostrata. The sequence continues at coordinate 28,860,123 of NC_057940.1, read as the reverse complement.
ACGTTCCGTACAGTTAGTAATGGCTAACGTTTGTTTGTCAACTATTTAACTTCTAGATATTGTAATATTGATATAACAGAACATTAACCTTAAATTTTCAAAGGTACTGCGACTTGATGTAAACTCAGAGAACGTACAGCGTAGCGCAAGGCTAGACAACTGGCGGCCCCAGGTTCAAGTGCGGCCCACCGTTAGCCGTAGTTTACTCTCGGCCCTGTCAACACCGAGGGAAATAAGCAGGTTGGCTAACGTAACATATGCGTTGTCAGCCTCCTTAGAAGCGATACCCATGGGTATGTTTTTTTTAAAAAAATGTCTACTATGTTTACATAAACTTGCATTTCATTTGCACATTGTTTTGTAAGTACGTCAATGTGTGGGAAGTGTTTAACGGACTATTAAGGAAAAAAGGAATCTAGACTCTAGCCCCCCAGAAAGAAGCAAACTGAAGAATGGTGGTGTAAGGGCTCCACAGATGATGGCTGTTTTGGATTATGGTGTAGGCCTATCTGAGAAGACTTGCTGGGTGGGGTAACGTTATTGGAGTGTACTTTGTCTTATTGGTGTTTTTGCCATTGTCGTTATATGAACATGTACAGTAGGAATGCATTGTATCTGGGTATGTCATTGTTTGCAAAGCAGCACATTCAAAATATGGTTTTTCTACATTTGATTTTTTCTATGTTTGCCTCACTTTTTCTGTGCACTTTATAATACTTTGCTGTTAAGTGTTGTCAACAACTTGAGTTTTTCCTTTAATGGGAGGTCAACGGGTTGATCTGATGTTATTCAGCCATTCTGGTCCCTACCAATGAGTACTGAAAAAGTGCAGTGATGGGAGGCCTGTAGATTTACTATAATAATTATGTCAGCATCATTTCAGCCCTGCTCTCGTGCTGATGCCCTTCTCTTTGGATGGTGTAGAAAGACGTGTCTCAGCATTGCTGGATTGGTACAGGGCTCACCTTTTGTCTTTTTTTCCCAAAAAACAAGGTCCTGAACTTTATCTTTGAATGGGTGACTAGTCAGATACTACACATGTGTTAGGCCTGTATGTTACTTGCATCTTTTGGCCCATGGATACCTCTCTTGTGTTGTTTGGGGGAAAGGATATCTTGGAAATGTTTAAACAGGCTTAAGCCTGATTTATCTTTTGTCGTGCAACCCTTTTGACAAGTGTTTTGTGTTTATGCTTCGGCAAAGGGCTGTGGAGAGGGTTCTGTTGCCTATGGTAACGAGACGCGAAACTGCTGATGTTTACATCCGTGAAAGCATTGCACCACCCCGTGAAATTACTGAGAAATAGGGGAGGAATAAATGTAATATCTGCTTTTGTTTTTTTTTTTTTTTAATGATGCAAACAGCAGGAAGAAGGCGGTCTGTCACTCAGATAAACCAAAAATAATGATATAGTCAAGACAGTGAATTTTGGTGTTCCATTTGGCTGTCCAGTCAACACTGCGACAAAGTATGATGTTTTAGTTTTACAGGCATTTAGCAGACACTCTTATCCAGAGCGACTTACGTTGTATCCTCTCATCTGAAATAGCTCTCGTGTGACGGTCTGTGGGCGCCCTTCTATTTGTGAGAGCCATGTGATAGTGCACTATAACAGGAAAGACTGACTGATCAGAGTCGGTGCTTAACTAACATCGGTTGCGCTTAACTAAAAAAGTTCTGCTGCAATGGCTGTTTCCCCCCTCCTCTGCGTAATACCAACACACTTTTAAACCGGCTGTGCTGGATGTGTATTGAGGCCATGCAATCAGTGGATTTGGTTCCTTGTTAATTATCAGTAAAATTCTTAGACAAAAGAGTCAGGTTTTGAGAGGGGGTGGGGCTGCTGGCTTACTTCCTCAAGTAAGGAGCCCCCACCCTGTGATGTCATTTGCTCCCTGAATGACTCAGGATGTGCCATGCCAGTGGAGTGACTACATATGCTGAGGGTGGACAGTTTGGGCATTTGTATAAAATCTGTGATTAGCTGCTCAATGAAAGTGCTTGTTTAGGACTGCTGGGGGTTTACGTGCAGGTGATAAATGAATGGCCATTTATTAGGGCTGGACGATATACCGCAGCGATAATTATCAAAATGCTTTTGGAAAGAAAACGTAACCACTGTTATCAGTTGGGTGTTGATAAGACAGCCAATCAGCACTGAGGTCGTACAGCTTCCATGTGATCATGTGATGTGTTTTTGTCAACCACATGGAAGCTGCAAGGGCCAATCAATAACTGTGGTTAAGTTTTTTCCGGAAGCATTTCACACGGCCTCTGATGCGTGGTTGTATACTACCGCTTCAGGTGTAATTAAAGAGAAAAGATGAAAAGAAAGGCAATACACCACATGGTGGCGATGACTGTTACTGCTTTTGATAATTGTTGTCATGGTATATCCCCCACCCCTGCCATTTATTTGTCCTTGTGTTTTTCCCTGAATTCTTGACATCAGGGATGTGCTGGAAAACGTCCTGCATGTTTCACCATTTGGCTTTTGCTTGGAGGCTTTTGACATGCATTGGTTTTCCCTCAGAATACAGATACTGAAGCTAACGTAAGTCTGAGTGAATCAAAGGCATTTGGATTTGAGTCCTCTCGGATAGGTGGATTTGCAAACCAGCTTTGTTAAGACATTTTTGGCAGGAATTGCTTCTGTCTGCGCTCTCAGAAGTACGGATTGAGGACAAACAACGGTTTGTCCTCAATCCGTGCTTCTGAGATTCAACAATAGTTATAATAAAACACCGCAGCCGCACACAGTCCTGTGGTAGCACTTTGTCCAATACCGATGTGGTGCTGTTAAAGTATAAAGCTTTGTAGGAATTAACATTTAGTGTTGTTTCGAATTGTAACGTAACCTATCACAATTACTGAATCTTAAACAGTTGAATGCAGAAAGCATGACTTGGCAGTGAGGCTGATTGTCTCTCTGAGCTGACCACTTGCATGAATTTTGCAGTTTTGAGTAGTTTCATGTGTATGTTAGGAACTTAACGCATAATGAGGAACTTGTATAACCACTGTTGAAAATTGATGCATATTGGCCTATGTGAAACCAATTTTTCATGCATTTTTTCAGCCATAAGTGACAGGCCTACATGAGAAGGCAGTGAATGTGAATGTTGTATGTGAACAGGCTGACTACAGTGAAGTGAAATGAATGACGCTGTCAGTAGCGTTTCCTCCCCCTGCCTTGTGTTTCTGTCATTCTCAGGCCATTCAGACGTGTGCCCCTTTTGCAGTAATGAACCGAGTAATGCCTGCCTCCTGCGGGTGGAGTCAGGCACAGTGCAGAGGTCCACTTCTTTCACTGGTGAAGCCAGCAGTTGGTTGCTCGCTGGTTTTGGAACCATGCACAATGTTAGAGGCTTGTGTGGGTGCTCAGCTCTGATGCAGTAGCCTGCGATCTCTGATGTCAAGCTGCTGTTGATATTGTCTTGAAGTTGGAGTGGACAGGGATAGCACTGCTGTCTTCTGATTCCTCATTTAAGTGTCTTTCCAGGTTACTGCATTTTATTCATGCGCCATTGTCTTTAATAGTGAGGGCCTGGAAAGCGATGGTAAGCCCTTGTGCTGAGGGTACAGAGCAGGACACTAGCGGCCTGTCAGCTGGGCCGATGTACATTCCTCTCATCGTCTGTAGTCAGAACGAAAGCGGAAGCCAGCGTGAGATCAGCACTGACCTCGACGTGTGAAAGTCAGAACGAGATCGCTGCCAGACCTTCAGTCGGCCCCGCGTTTGTCGCAGTCGCGTTTCACGGCTGGAGGAACCGAGACGCTGACAGAGGGCTGTTTGTGTCTCGCGAGCAGAAACCACAGCGAGTCCCGCGAAGGATAACTACAGAATGAACCGCTACAAGAACAAGGCCCTGAACCTGGAGGAGATGCGCCGCAGGCGAGAGGAGGAGGGCATCCAGCTCCGGAAGCAGAAACGAGAAGAGCAGGTACCCCCACGCACCCCTCCCACCTCTCAGCCCTTTCTCTCGCTCTTACCCTCTCTCTTTCTGCTTCCTAGTCCCTGCACATCTGCATCTTTTTGTGGGCTGCACTGCTGTAGACTGAGAGAATCAGTTTAGTACAGCATCCTTTTCAAAATTAAGAATATAAACTGCAGACGTGTGCCATTTCTATCCCTGTCATGTGTTTACTGCAGTTGAAGTCATGTAGCTTGCTCAAGGACATGACAGCAGTTCAGCTCGGAGTCAAATCCGCTTAATCGGTGTGCTACATGGCTGTCACTCTGAACAATTCGGTTAGGACGAATAATTGGGTTCGGTGTGTGCATTGAACCCCCCCCCGCCCCTTTGTGATTGACAGCTGTTCAAGAGGAGAAATGTGGAGATGCTGAATGAGGAGGTGGGAGTCTTTGACAGCCCCCTCATGGATGCCTTCATCAGCTCCACTACAGCTGGGGTGAGTTTCTGCCCCACTACCATCAGGCCCGTCCTGAGCAGGGTGCCACTGTTTCGGCTTGATGCCGTGGCCAGTGCGTCCAGTCTGGACTGTTGAGCTGTGCCATGCTGAGTAAAGCACTGGTGATTGTGTTCCAGGAGGGCGTCATCACCAGAGACATGGTGGAAATGCTCTTCTCTGAAGATCCTGAACTCCAGCTTGCCACCACACAGAAATTCAGAAAGCTTCTGTCAAAAGGTACTCACCTCACCTCTCTCTCTCTCTGTCTCTCTCTGTGAGTGTGTGTGTGAGAGAGGGGCTGTTCTAGGTGGGAGCAACAGTATGTTCCGTTTATATCTGTATCCTAATGTCTCTGTCTCCATTGTGTCTTCTCTAGAGCCGAATCCTCCCATCGATGAGGTTATCCACACCCCTGGTGTTGTGGAGAGGTTTGTGGAGTTCCTGAAGAAAAGTATCAACTGCACACTGCAGGTGGGTGTGGTTGTGACTGGCCAGTTGTGACCGGAGCGAGAGAAGCATTAGCTCTGACTCCATCTCTTTCTCCTCCCCAGTTTGAGGCTGCCTGGGCACTCACCAACATCGCCTCCGGGACGTCCCAGCAAACCAAGATTGTGATCGAAGCTGGGGCGGTGCCCATCTTCATCGAGCTCCTTAACTCTGATTTTGAGGATGTGCAAGAACAGGTAACCCTGGACTGTTATGACCAGATCCTTTCTTTCTTCAGTTCTATCAGATGTTCTTGCTTCTTTGCTCTTTTGAGTCCATGGTTTAAATGAGGCAGAAGTGGTAATACAGAATAAGTTGTCATAGCTCTTCATTAGTTCACACAATGAACAATGGGTTAATATTACTTGCATTCATCAAACAAAGGCAGTCAAGGGTGAGTTTACTTGCCTTTATTTCAGAACACCAAACACAGTTCTTCTCGAAGGTATCTTCTGTGTTTCCCATCTCTTTAGGCCGTGTGGGCTCTAGGGAACATCGCAGGTGACAGTGCTCTGTGCAGAGACTATGTACTAAACTGTAACATCTTGCCACCTCTTCTAATGTAAGTACTGACCTCCAGCAAAACTGCCACAATCAGCGTTTCTTCAGTGGTCTCAAGTCTATTCAAGGGTCTTGTCTACCTTGGCGGAAATCGTTTTCATTACATTTTTCCCATTGACTATATGTACCTTGTCTTCTGTTAATGTTATATTTGTGAAATTCCAAGTAATAGCAGTGTTATTGAGTTTGTTGAACATGTCTTGGATAAGTTTGGTGTTGTGTATAAGTGCTCAAAAATTATAAGCATACTATAGTTAAAACATTTAAACCTGTGTGCATGCACATACGCTAGTCATTCTAAATGTAGGTGGAAGCAAGTCTTCTGTTTTTAAATATTATTCCATTCCTAGGTTGCTGACCAAGTCCACCAGACTGACAATGACCAGGAATGCAGTGTGGGCGCTATCAAACCTGTGCCGAGGAAAAAGTCCAGCGCCTGAGTTTGAGAAGGTGTCCTATGATCACACCTTAGAAATTTAAATGCCGTTAAATCTAATTGCTGTGGGTCTTTTTCAGTAATGGATGTAAACTTAAAAAAAAAAAAGATTCACAAACTGCCAAACTCATGAGGATCTGACGTTAGACAAAAATGCATAACACTCTAGTTGGTACTCAAAGGTAGACTAAGCGAAGGATTGAACAACCTCCTCCCACTGTGAATTATACACAGAGAGGCAGGAGTGTGGGATACAGTAGACACAAGTGCCTTAGCATAACCTCTCTGTTGTGCCCTTTAGCGTAATTCAGTTTCTTCTTGCTCCACTCCACATTTGAAGTGACTAAATTTCTATACAGATCTCCTTCACATTGCTGCAAGCTGAGAAATCTGAACCAGATGACATATCCGGTACAAGGCAAAAATCTAAGTTGTTTACGTCATTCACATAAGACTAGATAAATAAATCTGCTAGCGAACCAGAGACGTTTTTATTATTTCGCTGTACATCATTGAAGCCGTCTCATTCGCCAAAGCAGCTTGCACAGTGAGCGTTAGTGATGTCATCAGACTTTGACGTCGGTCCTCTGTAACATTTCGGAGCTATTTCACCTCTCTGGAATGCGTCTGTTCCTCAGATGGTGAGGGATACAATACCCCCACACAGCCCAGATATGCAACAGACAATACTGCAGGAATCTTTATTTTCAGATTAAGTTTCACCACAAATCCCAGATACATTTATATACGTTTCTCATATTTTTTGTCTATACGTTTCTCATTTTTTATTATTTTTTTTTTAATAATTACTTTTTATTTGTCTTGGCGAAAAACCTGTCCAAACGTTAAATTGCAGTAAATCATTTTTGGTCATTTATTGTTGCTGCATAATCAAATTTCTACATAAAAATTGCAAGGAAGCCTTTTGTGTTTTAACACCTTTCATTCATTTATTCACTCACGCACACACACCCGCCTGTCTGCTCACACTGACGGGTCCTGTTCCCCAGGTTTCGCCGTGCCTGCCCGTCCTGTCCCGGTTGCTGTTCAGCAGCGATCCAGATCTGCTGGCGGACGCGTGCTGGGCCCTGTCCTACCTCTCAGACGGGCCCAACGAGAAGATCCAGGCCGTCATCGACTCCGGGGTCTGCAGGAGGCTGGTGGAGCTGTTGATGTGAGTGGGCGGCCAGTGTAATGGAACAATCCACAGAGCTGTGGGCCGCAGAGAGCAGGGGAATGTTTCCTTGCTTGGGGCCTATGCTCAGGGGGTGACAGGGCAGCAGAGACGCATTCCCTTGTAGAAGAAACTACAGGACGAGGGGGAGGGGTAGAGGGATATAGCATAGTGTATTAGAGGCACCATTCTTTCAGAATATTCCAGACGACCCTTGTTGAAAGGTATCGGCAGGGCTGGGGATGGGCTTACATAGCTTTAGTTTTCTGAATGTGCAGGAACAAACATTTGTTCGAAGCTCCTAATTTTTCACTGTCATTAAAACTTGAGCCGTCTGTGGAACAGACTGTACAGCACTCAGGGAAAGGTCAGCTCAATGATTAGTGAGCTCTGTGTTTGTGAATTCATTTAGTTCTGTGGTAATGTAGCACTCGCTGATGTCCTCTCTCACTCCCACAGGCACACAGACTACAAGGTGGCCTCACCAGCCCTGAGGGCTGTGGGGAACATTGTCACCGGTGATGACATTCAAACACAGGTAGGTACTCATGAGAACCTACCTCCTGTTCAGCAGAGATGTGGAATAGTTCTTTCAGGGGGGATGGCTGATGTAACGCAAAGGAAGTGGGCAAACTGTCCCTTAATCCTCATTGTGGTTGGAATAAAACATGAGTTAACTCTGTTTCTCACGAGTCCATCAAAGGAAATTTCACTCTGTAGCAAAAAGTAATTGTGCTAAATCTTTGGTAAGACATTGTGACTCCACCCATCTTTGGGTTAATGAAATCTTTTAAAGTTATGGAAAGTTAAAGTCTGGAATCAGCCCCTGCATGTCTTGCGTTTCAGGTGGTCCTGAACTGCTCCGCCCTGCCCTGTCTCCTGCACCTCCTGAGCAGTGCCAAGGAGTCCATCCGCAAGGAGGCCTGCTGGACCATCTCCAACATCACGGCGGGGAACAGAGCACAGATCCAGGTACACGGCCAGAAACCGCTTCAGCAACCCCCTTCTGAGTACAGACCTTCCTCATTTTCCTCTACAGCTTGCATACCACCAAACAGTATGGAAGCACTGAAATAGTCTTCCAACCAAACGATCAGATTTTGGTAGATGTGTCAGAAATGGGAGCCCCATTAAGGGGGAGAAAGGGGGAAGTTTTCCGGGCTGCAGGCTGGCCCATTAGGGTTTCTGGGAGTGGCGTTTGGCTTGAAGCCTCCAGTGATCTGAACTCCATCTCCTCGGTTTTCTCTCCCCGACTCCTTCCAGACGGTAATAGACGCCAACATCTTCCCCGTCCTGATTGAGATTCTCCAGAAGGCGGAGTTCCGCACACGGAAGGAGGCGGCGTGGGCGATCACAAACGCGACCTCGGGCGGGACCCCTGAGCAGATCAGGTGAGCGGGGGGCTCAGGGATGGTAGCAGGACCACCTCACTGTTGGAGGCCACAGTGCAAATCCTGAAGTTCTAGCTTTTATCAAAGATGAGTTGAAACGTGCAAGGATTGGTGTATGAAGACTGGATGACTGGGCTCGTAGGCAGAGCCAGCAAGGGGGAAAGAATCCCACGTCTATCATCATTCTGCATCAAGCTAGCTCTCATTGCTATTTTAGTAATGTCAGCAAATTGCTTTATGTTGTTTCCTGAACATCAGCAAAGGTATTTTGGCTAAATAAACTGAATAGGTCTCAAGTGCTCTTCCTACCTGCTTACAGACTGGACAAATGATCAAATGCATGAATATTATGGGCTACGTTTGTACAGTTTAATGGCCAATTTAAATGTAGCAGGCAGAAAGAAGAGACGTTAAATGCTCTGAGCCGTGTTGATTACATAATCTTTTTTTTTTTGTATAAATTTTAACGTCCTAAAATATTGTTCTATGCTTTCACATCGTAGTAGATATTTTAATCTAATGCGTTTTGAATGTGAGTGAAAAGAAATCCGCTCACAAAGCTTTTCCTGGAGTCAAGAACACTATCGCCTGTCGTGTCATTCACATTTTTATTAGTGTGCTATATAACTTTAGCTAATGGAATTTACCCGAATGACTCGATTATTAATTCATGAAAATGAATCGATCAAAGGAATTATTGAAAATTAGCTTCCCTAGACACCACACACAACGTTTGGATTTCTGTGGCATCACATTGCTTCTCGAAAGCTTTAAGTGGTATTTTCACTGCGAGGAAGAATGCAATTAAGTTACACTCTAGGACTCCACTTGTGAGTTTTACACTGTTGCCTGTGGCTTAATGTAACAGATTTCTTAAGTATTGTTTTATTTTTTGCCTGCAAAGGAGGCTAAACTTGATTAACATATTGTAATTTGAGGCATCTATGCTAAAGCAGCTGTTCTATGAAACCGAGCTAGAGGACAGAACCAAATCGCAGCAGTGTAGACTGCTCAGAACTTGGCTGCCTACCAGGCCACAGAAACGGTGACGTGCTCGGCGGAGGCCATTTTGGCCCCGTTTGCTCGATGTCTATCGGCCTGTCCTCCCCCTGTCCGTGCAATTACTGTAATCTGGAGCAGGGACTGACAGCAAAAACGTCGCAATCTCTCTCCTTGACAAAGGGGCCTCATTATCGTCACGCCGCAGGTCCAGCCTGCTGGCTGCGCTTCCCTCCGCGTGCTGCTGAGCAGGACACCACGGGCCTCTGTGTTTACTTTAATTACATGCAATCAGAATGGAGCCTGCAGCGCAACCACTGCCCATCTCTCTTTATGGACATTTCCCACAATGCCTCTGCAAAAACGATCAGTGTTCTCTCTTCCCCCCTGTTAATTGAAGTTCAATACTGGGGGTTTTGATGAGGCGTCAGTGACTTTTTGAATTCCGGCACTGCTTTTCTTCATTCGGATGCATGTTATGGGTTGTTCTCCCTGTTTCTGTAGCGTAGTAGTCTGCTGTTGGGACACTGATACTCTCACATCATTAGCACGTCAGACATAAGATTAACAAGTCAGGGTAATTTGTACTACTTTTATCCCTTGTCGGTGTCTTGCTTGGCTGCTAACATGCCACACTTTGTAATTAATTGGTTACACTCAAGAACACACTTTCCTCAGTAATGCATCAGGAACAGACAAAAATGTTTAAGCCAGTAACCAATTTGGATAATGTCAGTTGTGAGATTAATTTGGGTTGTAATTAGATCCTAGTGGAAATGAAAAAATAGTGGTTGTTCAAAAAAACTTTTCTTTTTTAAGGCAATCTACTATAATACTCAAATACATTTGAATAAACAGCAGTTGTAACCATCTCAACATAAAGCTTGGAAACCATGTAAAGAAATGGATAAGCTGGGTGATGCTCTCCTCTTCAAAGTTTGAAAAGAAGATAGCCAGATGTAAATGCATCGCATTGGAATTTACATTGTTTGGTTAAGAGGTCTATGACCTTCATCAGTTATATTGTGAATGCAGTTATGTACTGTGATGATGATCAGTATGTATGGTCCCTCTCCATATCGTTGCTCTCACCGCAGCATGGCCTGGGTTCAGGCTGGCACATTGAGCATCATTTCTGACTGTAACAGCTTGCTGTCTGATTCAGTTCAATTTTGTTGACATAGTGTGTTCTACTGAGACTGTCCCAAAGGCCTTTTACAGAAAAACAGGAAATGACTCATTTACAAAAAGACTGAGCCTGAACACCCAAAAAACCAACAACTGAGTTAAATAAATAAATAAATAACCAATCGAATCCAATCAAAACTCAAAGTGGCAAGTGGCAAAACTCTGCAGTGTAGAGAAATCTTGGGAGGTGTACAGCTGTAGAGGGGGAGCCCCTCCCTGCGGGCCCGCCCAGTGTCAGGAGTTAAAGATGGCTTAAATGGTAATCGGGAGGAAATAGATTCCCCATCGGCAAATAATGATAGTGGTTGGACAGATTATAGCCTGGGGTATTAAACTAGCTGGTACAGACCGTCCTAGCAAATCAGTGTACGTTAATATACCAGTCAGAAAAGCAAGGACATACAACTAAGCCTCCTGGTCGCATCAGGGCACAGGGTGGGGGGAAGGGGCCGAAGCCCCAGGGTTGCAGGCATCGGCACTACTTTTTCACATAGACAAGAACCTGCTGTATTTAACTCTCTGTACAGAACTGACCTACTGTACACATTTGTCTTCCACCCCCTGCCTTTGCCCCGCCCCTCCGCAGGTACCTGGTGAACCTGGGCTGCATCAAACCGCTGTGTGACCTGCTGACCGTCATGGACTCCAAGATTGTGCAGGTGGCGCTCAACGGCTTGGAGAACATCCTCAGGCTGGGGGAGCAGGAGGCCAAGAAGGACGCCAAGCAAAATGGCAGCGGCATCAATCCCTACTGCGGCCTGATCGAGGAGGCCTACGGTACGCACTCTCACAAACCTCCTGACTGTGTTCATATCCCTACATCCAGCTCCTTTTGTGGCATCTCTGAGGAACCTACAATATTCAGATGTGCTGTTACTATTGTGAGCTGCTTAATATGTTTTTATTGTGAACACCTAATGGCCTCGAGAACATTTTGAGTGTATGAACAAATGTTTGATAATTGTGCTTCTAGGGACTAGAACAAGAACATATAAAGGCAGAATTTATTTATATTTTTTGGCTTTTTTAGCATAATTTGATGACTTTCCCTCTGCTTATTCCCTTCAACAGGGCTGGATAAGATTGAATTCCTGCAGAGTCATGAGAACCAGGAGATCTACCAGAAAGCGTTCGACCTGATCGAGCACTACTTCGGCGTGGAGGAGGAGGACCCAAGCCTGGCCCCGCAGGTGGACGAGAACCAGCAGCAGTACCTCTTCCCCCAGCAGGAGGCGCCCATGGAAGGCTTCCAGCTATAACTGCTCCGCCCCTTTTCGGCCCCCTCCCTCCCCCCCCCCCCCCCCCGCGCGCAGTCACACCATCGAAACCTACCGGTACGCGGCCGGGCCCGGCCGGGACGCCGCCACCATTCCGATCCAAACGCCCACCACCAAAGGCCCAAGCCTGCCGAGACGACGAGCAGCACCACACCACCACTGCTTCTGTTGCCCATGGTATATTCCTACTGGTTTCTCCAGTACTCGCGTTTTCACCATCTCTAGAGCCACATTTTGCCAGACACCATTTCAGAATAGCACTAGGCAGCCCGGGTCGGAATCCTTCGGGAGCACAGTGCATGCTTTTTGGAGAACTCTAGGATCCCAACGCTGTAGGATCAGAATAAAACCTGTCTGACGTGAGGAGAGATCTTCCTTTTGGGAAAGAAATGGGTATTTTTTTTTCTCCCCTCTCCGTTCTGTCTGTGCGGGTAATGTCAGTGAGCCACGTATTTATATACTGCAACAGAAAATGGTGCTCAGCTGCGATGTGTCCCAGAATCTAAAACGCATCATTCGTTCTCAGACCTTCTGTCTTTCCAACATAAGATATAGTATGTGTCACTGAGTGAGTTTGACACTGGATATCTAAGGTTCTTTTGCTACTGATACAGAAAGTATTTGTTTTCCTTATATTTGTTTTATGTTCCCACAATTTTTGAATTTGCAAGAGAATGACCTTAATTTGGTTTAATTAATTTTTTTTTTTTTGTGGGCTTTTTTGGGGGGAGGGGGGAGGGTCTGAGAATTAATTTAGGGCAGGGACCTGGGGTAGAGGCAGCATGAATTGGTGGTTGGAACATGGGTTGGGGCTACTGGAGATATCTTGGAAGAGGTTTGTGAGTTTCACAATGTATAGGTTAGTAGCTGATCAAAGGTGATATAACTAGTGATATAATATTTGTTGTGTGCCGTGTTATTAATAACGATAAATTTAAAGTATCGAATAAATTAATGAATAGATGCAAGATTTAAAAGTACACATCTGAGGGGGCAGGGCAGCTGCCTGCAGCAGCACATTATGTACATTTGTCAAACGGAGCTTATTTTTTATATATGCATATAGGTATAAAGATCTTTACATTTTGAGAGTCTTAATTTGGCTTTCATGGTTTTTTTTTTCATTTGTTTTTTGTTTTTTAAATTGAAGCCCAATGTAAATAGAGATGCTGTTAGCATGTAGCCCAGGCCTCACATACCCCCAGTTTGTGTACTTTATGGTTTCGCATGGTGTTAATATTATATTGCCGTCATTTTGCCTCCCTTGCCAAACACTTGGAGATAAATAGGATGTGGTGTTACACAACTCCTGTCAGCTGAACATTGAAAAATATTAAAATAAAACATAGTGATGTTCGGGGAAAAATAGTCGCAAGATAAGTTACAATTAACCTGAAATTGCATGTGTCTGACCCATAGGATGGTGAGTAGGACCTACAACTTTTGTCCAAAGATGGTTTTGGACGATGAGAATTTTCAGTGCAAGGCTCCAAGTTTTTAAATTGTACCGAACCACTTTAAAAAAGATGCATGTAGCACCACCGATTCATCTTTTCTCCAGCAGTTATAGTGCCCAGTTGCATTGTCCCTCCACATTGCTGAGGCATAGCTGGACTATGTGTATACCTGTGTGCGAGAGCTTGAAGAAGTACAAACCAGTGCACTGGTGAGGACATAGTTTTTTTTAGGAGACGCTGTTTTGGGGCTTTGGCTCGGTCTCGTTTAAGATGTTACAAATCCTGTGGCACTTGGAGGTGCTCCTCGGCTTACTGCCCAAGGTCCCAGACTGAATCGGAGCAACCAGGCAGCCTTTCACCAGTGTAATGGGATACGCAAGTTCTTGTGCCGACTAGCTGGGTTTATTGGTAGTGATGGGAAAGAGTGGCCTCTATAAATCTGAAACCCTTGAAAGGCGTTGCCTCATTGACCGTTGTATTATTGTTAGACACAATTTGAATTGCGCATGTAGTTGTTGCTTTGATTTCCTGATGAAAGAAAGGGAGCAGTTCATGTGGAATATTGGCCAGCCTTTCACTTTTAGGTACTCTCAAGCTGTCCTGGCTTGGTGCAGATATGTCTGCTTGTATTTCAGTTGGCATGACAAACTTTCTTGCCCATTGTTAGTTTAAGGATAATAGTTAATAACAGATGCAATTTATTTGCGCAACTGTCAAAAAAGGGTTTGCAACAATCCCGAATACTATATTAATGACCAGTACCTTTGTTGTTAAATGTGGAAAACCTCTCCAGACACAGTAATTTAAGAATGTTGTTTCAGACCTACACAATGGCAGCTGAATTGTAAGATCTCTTCAGTCTAGTTACTAGGCGGTGTTTGGATGGGAAATGTATTAGGGCGTTTGATGGGTCAGATTGATGCATGGTTTAGGGAGACGTCTTTGTCTTCCAATGTTCCTCACCTGAAAAGCTCTTGCTGTACATAGTTTATTACTATATATTTTTATATATTTGTTCTTTCCCCCAAAATCCATCTAGCTGATTATTCTCAAGCTTTGGCAAGGGAAAGAAGTCTTGCATTTAAAGGCAAATGTAACCAGAAATTTAAAATATATATATATATATAAATATATTTGCACACACTACTTTCACACATGCATACAAGACCAGCCAACACTGTACACACTTATACCCACCATAGCTACACAACACAACAGAGGAAAATGGCTTCCATAATCTAGCCTTGAAGGAAAATCTTTGCATGGCTTTTTTGTGCAGGCTAGAACAGAATTGTCTTTGACGTTCATGTGTAAATGCGCTCTGGATTCTTTTCTTCCTTTTCTAGATTTTCAGCTTCCTTTAAAAAATAAAAATGAGAGAAAAAAGAGAGTGAGAGGCACCCTCACTCACCCTGTGATCACATTGGTGGGTCATGAGCCCTTGTGAATTTGGAGTAATGCTGGCTGTTTTTTTTAACATCCCTTTGCTTACCTCTTTAAAAAACTGTGACTCTGCTGTTTTGTGGTGACAGTATAGCCACCATATTCTCAAATTGTGGAAGCGTTTTTCTCTACCTCTGCGCCATACGGACTGGATTGGTGCTTTATCGGGTTGGGGAGGGCGTGGTTGACAGCTAAACATTTTGGCAGTTGACATTGACAGACAGGTTCTGTGTGAAGGGCAAGTTTGTCCTATATGTGTATGCCCACCTTTATTCACCTCAGACTGTGGGTCTTGCTCTGCGGTTGGTTAGTTATTGAAACCTGAACCAACCAGTTTGTGCATATACCGTTGACAGTTGGTGGACAGAGTCCGTTTTTCTTTCTCTCAATATGTTGAGAATTTCAGTCATTATTTGGATGTGACAAGCTATGGTTCTTTGACCTTATTCCTTCCTTAATTGACTTTATACCTGAACATTCTAACCCTCTTTGATTTGTAGTAAATTTGTCAAGACCATTGCCTGAACTATCCTGTTATGAACCAAGTCACAATGCGAGCTCTTGGGTGTGTTATGTCAGTTATTGGTTAGATGGCCAACAGGTAGCTCCCAGAGAAATGGGTTTCCTGGTTACCCTGAACATGTAACATTTTAAATACAGTGACTTGCAGAAAAATAGAAAAAGAAAAAAGAAAAGACAAATATCTGCAAAGTGGCAACAAAAAGCAAAAAATTAAAAAAGTGCCATCGATCAGAACTTGCAGAGCATGTATTTATTTTCTTTTGCCTGACAAAGTTGATCAGGTTACTGTGGGATGTCACTGTATTTTTACCCAATGGAACCATCGCCTCTGTCTAGCTTTCTTGAATCTGTATTCTAAGCACAATCTCTAAAATTGATTTGTTGATTGTTACTCTCTGTACACCTATGAAACATATTGTTTGAGACATTTAACCTTTCAGCATACTTCGTTTTTGAAGTCAAAGCCTTTCATTAAATAATTCATTTCTTTCAATTCAGTCCTTCTGCTTGAAAGAAACACAAAATCCTTTGTTCCCGGTTCAGTACCCTCACCTGATATTGAAATCTGCTGTTAACTATGCAAAATGGGAGTGAGGCCTTCTGACCGAGGGCACTTGCTTTGATCCATGTTATTTCAAATTATGTAGAAGTGTTCTTTTTTTCACTGCCCCCCTTCTCTCTTATTTGTTGCATGCTGTTTGGAAAATTTCAGATTGTCAGCAGCTAAAGTGTTTAGTTTTGGGAGAGGTGGGGAAGGTGTTTTCACCACAGTCTCTTCAAATAAAAGAGCAAGAATACTTGCCAACTGGCATACATTTTTTGAGGTGAAAAATAGGGAAAACGTTATTTTAAATTTAAACCGCTTATAACTGCATGACTTACAGTGTAGATAAATTATTGCCCTGGTTGAGTTTAGCAGGCGATCTGTTTGTGGTTTATGGATGACGGGTCAGCCCACGGCTGCTTTGGAAGTACTCCCCAACCTCCGACTATGCTTCACCTCATTGGCTCGCTGCTAAAACCTCGCTCAACCTGTGCCTGTTGAACACGCTCCAGGTTCTTTTGTAGCTTGTTAGTTTTTGTCCTGTTATTTTCAAGACCAGTGAGGTATAAAGAAAAGAGGAACAAACAAATAAATAAAAAAATTAAGAAAACAAACAATGCACTCCTATTCACAAAAGTGCCAATCCGACCAATAAAGACTGAAGGTTGATGTATATCGTCTGTCTTTACGACTTTGTTTTTTACTTGAATATGCACAAATAGTGTGCAGATTGTTGCTGCTTTTTTCCTTACCTATAAAATTGCATTACCCACTACAATTTCTGTAAAGAAATGTGGCATAGTTGCAGTTGGTGCACTAAATTCTTTTATCGGATCAGAATAGAGGAATTAATCATTTAAGGTGTATATTGTTCATTTTTCTAATTTATTCTGTGGTACTTCATTCAGAATTCATCAGACCGAAGTCAGTGCTGTTGTAATTGCTTTTTTTCCCCCTGTCTGCTTTAATGCTGCAAACCCAAGTTGCAAATGTGTTCCAGGAGTTCAGCGTCTCGTCAGTCCCCAGTGTTAGTCATGATGTGTGTACTTTTGACACTGTTGCGTACTTTCATAACTGGGTTTTGCAAGGTGGTATAGGCTCTTGAATATGATCAGCCACATTTTGACGAGTGATAGTGCTAGTCAGTTTTTCAGGGATGTAGCTTCAAGCAGTGTGAATACAAACCATTTTGGTGTAGTGATCGTCCGACTAAATGTATACTTTTTAAAAATTGCTACATTTAGTCACCGGCTTTGACGTTTTCTTGCATTTACCTACATGTGTAATGTCTTGTTTTGTTCTACGTAAAAATTTATTTCAAACAGAATCATTTATAAAGTTTCAAGACATGATTTATAAATTGAGTGAAAATGGGTTATTTTTCTGAATTTAAAAAAATTGACATCTATTTGGAGTAGCAATAAGATGAGGATTTCAGACTAAATATCATCAACTCTCCTCTCAAACACTCCTTCAGGTATATTGTTCAGGCTCTTGACCGTATTGTTGGTGTACATAATTGAAACCACTGCTTGACTACATAAAGTCCTGGCTTCAAATGTAATGAACTCGTTTACAAAACAGAGTATCGTATCAAGTAGAGCTCTGGTTATAGGGTATTTCATATGAATGAATACAGCAATTGTCCTGATGTAATTGCATTTGCTTCTGAGAAGTGTTGAAAATGATTCAAATGTATTTTGCTTTATATCGACAAAAAAGGAAATGCAAGTTATTTCTTGTCTTCCGTCCTGGATATTGTACACTTTGTAATGATCCATAGCAGACATATCCATTATTGTCCCATTACAGAATATCTTCCCACAGTTTTTGTTTTCAAACTTCTAAGAGTGCTGACCTACAACTGTTTACAAAATGTTTATCATATTGGTAGAAAACTAATTTTCATATATTTAAAGTGGACAGCCCAGATATTTTGTTTGCTCCTTCAATTTCCTTCCTTTTAAATGTTTTTATTTTGAGTCCTTTTGATAGCTTGCTATTGCCCATGTTACTTGACGTGCGACGGACTTTACTTTACCGACCGTATGAATGAGTGACAGCACACTGATATACATGTAAACTGATCATGACACACAAACATGAACACACAAAAACAAACATGAAATGCATTCAAATGTCCAGAAGTTTTTTTCTTATGGTTACAAGTAATGTACAGAAAAATGAAAAAAAATAAAATCATCTTGCAATTCACCAATGTCCTGAGTCGATGCTGTTTTGTTGTATGTGGCTTGAGTTTTCGTTCACTGCATGGTAAATATGTATGTGGATCCATATAGAAATATTTCTATGTTCTGATTGCGATCAGGCACTAAATCCAGACCTTATGAATCAAAAAATTGGTTGCTCTTGCAATGAGGCTGCAGATGGAGGCAATTGGCAGTAGAGAAAAATGGAGCACTGACATGTAGTTTCGGGATGATTTGCAAGAGCACAGTACATCGTACATTTGAAAGCATGCTGCAGTCACTAATGGCGCTTTTCCACTGCATGGTACCGGCTCGACTCGACTACTCGCTTTTCTGGTTTTCCATCGAGAAAAAGTTGTGGATAGTACCTGGTACCTGGTACTTTTTTTGGTATCACCTCTGTCGAGGTTCCAAGCGAGCTGAGGCGATACCAAAAGGTGACGTGAGAACACTGCAGACCACTGATTGGTCAGAGAGAATCGTCACTAGGTTAGCTTACCCTCTCGCCTTTTATGCTAATGAGCAACCAGAGTCGTCTCGTTGTCTGAGCTCTGATGTAGGATTTCCCAAACTTTGCTGTTTTTTTTCAGCAGTCTTTTGTCTTGCTGCCTTCAGCCTCTTCTGAAACAAAATGTATCTCCTTGCTGTGATAAACAGCCACATACTGAGAATCAAGAACACCATCCCTTCGATATCCTCCATTGTTCCTATGTGTTGCATTGAAGATGACGTCACGGCTGTTTCATGCAGCGTCGCTATGACGACCAGCTACATTGACGGGGGTACTATCTGCAGTGGAAAACAAAGTACCTGGTACCAAAGCGAGTCGAGTCGAGTTGAGCCGGTACCATTCGGTGGAATGCGGCTTGGAGCAATGAGAGGAGTTGAAAGGGTGTGGGTGGCACAGCTATAAATGGAGAGGGGAAGATGCTGGTTTTGATGCATATTATAGATGGAATAGAGCTGGAAGGCAGTAGTTAGCTTTGTGTCAGGTGGAAAGAGATGGGTGAGTTTTGCATGAATAGAGTATAAAGAAACCACAGGTGTGTGATGTCAGAATGGAGGTGAGTTTTTTTTTTATTGTTGGTTGTACATAACTATTTGAAATTGATGTCTCAAAGTAAAACAAGTATGGCAAGCATTTTCTGGTCAGGAGCTGTTGGCATATTGATAGGGAACCCACACTAGGACATCTCATTGTCCTGGGGCAACCCTAAGTATGCTTTTTTATTTCAACCCCTGTTACAGCCACTGAACTTTTTATTGTTTTAATTGAACTTTTAAAAACGATTTGCCCCCTTCCTGATTTCCTCCATTGTTGCAAATTTGCCACACAGAATGGTTTTGGACGTTTAGAAAAATGTAAATGTAATATGAGTAAAGGGAAAATTAGTAAACATAAAATACATTTTAATCATTTCATTTATTAATGAACAATCAGACACCCACATCACCCATGCGAACGAGTAATTGCCCTCTTAGTTACTAGATTGCAGCTAGTCCTGTTGAGTCTATACTTAACTCATATTGAATCTTACCATCAGAGTGAAGTAGTCATCACAATGTTTCTACAAGCACACTATGCCACGATGAAAGGAAATTCCAGAAGAGAACTTATCAGTCCGGAAATAGTCTCTAAGCCATTTCTATGGCTCTGGGACAACTTATCCCAGAAGTCACAAAAGATCTCAGGAGAACATCCAAAGAACTGCAGGCCTTTCTAGCCTCAGCTAAGGTCAGTGTTCGTGACTTCACAATGAGAAAGAGCCTGGGCAAAAATGGGATTCATGGGAGAGTAGCAAGGCTGAAAACGCTGTTAACCAAGAGAAACATCAATGCTTCTCACATTTTCAAAAAAGCACTTGAATGAAGCCTTTTGGGATAATGTTCTATGGACAGATGAGTCAAAAGTAGAACTTTTTTGAACTGTGAATTCCATTATGTCTGGCAGAAAGCAAATGCAGCATTTCACAATAACATCATACCAACAATAAAATGTGGTGGTTATGTGATAGTATGATGATGCTTCGCTGCCTTGGGACCTGGACGAACAATGAATTCTGCTCAGAAAATTCTTAAGGAGAATGTCTGGTCAGCTGTTCATGAGCTGAAGGTGAAGTGTAATTGAGCTGTGCCACAAGACAATGATCCAAAACACAAAAGCAAGACCACATCTGGAAGGCTGAGAAGAAACAAAACGTTTTGGAGTGACTTGGTCAAAGTCCTGAT
Source organism: Anguilla rostrata (assembly GCF_018555375.3). Taxonomy (NCBI): domain Eukaryota; kingdom Metazoa; phylum Chordata; class Actinopteri; order Anguilliformes; family Anguillidae; genus Anguilla; species Anguilla rostrata. Next base: position 28,839,793 of record NC_057940.1, on the reverse strand, counting down.
TTGAACCCAATAGAACTGCTGTGGCAGGACCTGAAACAAGCAGTTCATGCTTGAAAACCTACCAATTTGTCTGAATTAAAACAGTTCTGCAAAGAAGAGTGAGCTAAAATTCCTCCACAGCGATGTAAAAGACTGATATCAAATTATAGAAATTATTTGGTTGCAGTTATTGCTGCTTACAGAAATCAACCCATAATTTCGCATCACTCAGCTTGACATGACACTCAATCAGCGTCTCATACAAACTATGGTGTTGATGGCTGACCTCAGATCCACGCTATTCCAGCCTAAACCCCGTGCCCGCCCGACTAAACAAAGCTAGGTAGTTAGATAAGGCAGGTCACGTTGTTCATTGAAATCAGAAAAAAACGGGTGCAGTACAGTGCCCGCTACATTAAACAGAATTTACTTAAATAACCAAATTATGCAAAAATCAATTATTTACATGGAAGTCCCAAATCCTGAACCATTTCCCATTCATTCCTTTGAAAAGAGATCACATATTTGTATAAACCATTAGAAACAGATGTGGTGAGCAACACTCCAGGAACAGACTCAGGAACCCCAAATGATGAAATGACAACAGCGGGTACAGCCAGTGACAATTACCCAATGTGTGCACACAGCGAGATCACCCCCTAGGCAGTCCAAGAGAGCTCTGAAGAAACTTCCTGATACATTCACCTTTTATTAGCAAGAATCGGAAACCCTGCACTTTACTTACACACACAGAATGTATCCACCAATTTCTTCTCACCACGGTTGCAATCACCAATCTTCCAACACCACTTTCTGCTGAGTACCTCATCTGGCCTTGAAGTGGCTGTGCTCATCTGCACAATTAGTCATAGGATAGGAGTGATAGAATAATTGCAAGGGATAGGGCACCTGACCAGGGGATCAGGTCCATCTAAGGCTACCAGATGGAATGAATACACACTTACACACACCCACACACACAAACAAACAAAAAAACATGGATGGCGATCCCTCGGGAGAGATTGAAACCCTTGCACTAAGAAACTGGAAATATTTTTGCATGTGTGAAAGTGTAAAGAGCAGATAATTTCGCCCTGGATTTTCAGGCAACTTGTGATTCGGGGCAAAAAAAAACTGATTCACAAAGGATTTAAAATAAGCATTAACATGCATTGTTTTCTTATTTATGTAAAATATGACAAATTCAAAAACATAACATTTTTAGCAAGTTAACATGCTAACTCAGTGAAAAAAAATAATAAATGAACAGTCTGCAGTCCTGGTAAGTGATTTGGCAGCAAACAGAAAACTAAACACGGTTAAAAAAAAAAGGCTTTTAAACGAAGAATGTAAATATATCTTCCATAAAGACAACATTTCCCAGTAAACCCTACGGGTCCGGTCAGCCTCTTTTTTATTTTCCGTGCGCGTCTTTTGACGAAACTTAGCAACTTCCGTTGCTCTTTAACCAATCACAGTTCGCATTTTTCCGGCATTTCCCGTGTCAGTTGGCAGCGAAGCTCAGTTGAAGTGAAATTGTTGTGGTTACTTGAAACGACTCAGGTAAAAACCCAACTGTTAGAATGCTACATTGTAATAAATTGATTCGTTTTACCTAACATTAGTCCTTAAACCTGCTAGCATTATATTTTCGTTTATGTCTCGCTATTGTCTCAGATTTTGTTAAATGTTACTAGTTTAGCTTCTTCAAGACTAGTCTTACGTTAGCTGTCTATGCTAATTTACATGGGCTGTGTTGGCTAGCAATTTATTTCCGTAGCACGGCTAGCTTGCTAACTAGCTGGCGAAATGTATTTTCAATTTTTTATTCGTTTCCTCTTATTTACAGCAAAAGCAACATATTGGATAATCTTACTTAGCTAACTTATATGTATCTGTTTGCCTTAAAGTAGGTTACAGGATAACGTTAGCATTCCTGACTTTCGCTACCCTGTTTGCTCGCTTGTAACTTGGCCAACTATCGTCAAGGCTGTCGTAATTCCCGTTAGCTTATCGGTCGTCAATACGCATGCTAGTTTTTTTGTCATAAGATCAACGAAATGCTTGCTTGATAGGAGTTTTTTCTATGTTTGCGAAGGGCAGGATGACATAATTGCGTAAACCGGAGAGTGAACTTAAGCGGACACTGGGCAACGGCTGTCTACCAGTTTAGTTTTGTTTTCGAGTGGCTGCTTTCAATAGACCTTTATTTACGTTAAGCGATGTATTAACTTGATGATGACGACTAAGGTGGACATGTAGCTGCCGTATCATGCATGTAGTCAATGGCCTGTACCAGTTCGTTTTCTTCCCCATATATTACAGTAGTTCACTTACAACACGCACTGGAGGACACTTGCTTATTACATTGTTGTTTTCAGCAGACATGTTATTACAATTTATTAGCGATTCAGAGCTTCGGGGTCATTGTGCCTTGCACTGTGTGTATTCAGGCTGAAACATGAAGAAGCAGAATAGTGAGGGCCAGGAGCAGGAGTGCGGTGGAGAGGCACAGCCCAGTTCAGAGGAGGTGACTGGAGGAAGCACTGTGGCTCCGGAGAGCCCAGGCAGTCCAGAGGGAACAGATGAACAGCAGTCTGTCACCCCGCCAGTGGAAGAGCAGGCAAAGAACGGCGGTAAGGCACCCTCCCGTCTCTGATACACAAAGGCATGTAAGCCCCAGAGTGAAAACACAGTCCATTGTGAAGGCTGTGACTGGCCTGGTTGAATGTGTGGCGGGTTTGTGAGAGTGTGTGTTTGTGTGTGCGTGAAGAGGTGCCGAGGTGCAGTTAAGGATGTGTCCCTCCTTCGTCATGCGCAGAGGTGGAGGCGGTGGTGCCGCCGTCCTCCTGCGACATGGCCGAGGAGCTGAGCAGGCAGCTGGAGGACATCCTCAGCACGTACTGCCTGGAGGACAGCGGCGAGGACGGGGCCCTGCCTGAGGTCCCCGAGGGCTGCAACGGCCAGCCCGACGGCCTCGAGGTCAACGGCGTGGCCGACAAAGAGGGCGGCAAGCCAGAGGAGCCCAAACTGAACGGAAGCATCGTGGAAAAGGACCAGAAGAAAATGCAGGAGAAGAAGAAAGTCAAGGGATTAGGTAGGCCCCGACAGTCTGCTGCCGTGGAGGCCAGATTTGTGTCCTCTCGATATTTTCGCCGTTAACAGCAGCAAAGCTTAGGTTATGTGTTCTTAAGGGTTTGTGGTCAGGTGTTTGAGTGGTTTGTGCTTTGATGTCTCAGGAAAGGAGATCACCCTCTTGATGCAGACCCTCAATACTCTGAGCACACCGGAAGAGAAACTGGCAGGCCTCTGCAAGAAGTATGCTGAACTGGTGAGTCTGAACTCCCTGCCCATCACTGAAATTGCACCAGCAACCATAATACCCTATAGCCTTCTCATGTTACAGTTCTTTAAACTAAGTGGGTTTAGATTTGGTTGGTACTTGGCTGGGAAATGCTCCTTAGAATGAGGGGTTTTGTTGGGTCAGTTGGGGGGGGTAATCTTCTGGACCAATAAAATGGAATATCCTGGAGCAGTGATGGGGTGTTGTGTTGCATAAGGTTTTTTTGGATTAGATGTTAAACCAAGGTCCTGGCTCACTTTTTTAACTCTGAAAGCTCATCACCAACGTAGTAAAAACTCAGAAACAGAATTCCATGATTTCATCCTTGAATGCATACACAGTAGTACTTCAATCGCCTTTCTTAAAATCAATGTCAGCAGAAGTATTTTTAGAATAATGTTCAATTAATGGCTTTTAATGGTGGATTCAATCAGTTCTCAGTTGCTTTTGCTTTATCTGGTTATCGAGAAGGAAACTTGGAGCTCATAGCACTCATAGTGCCTGCCAGGGAGGCAGTGCTTAGTCTCTTAAAAAGCCTGGCAGGGAGCAACAAACCCACATTGTTTCTGATTTCAGAGTACCTGCCCCAGCCACTGAATTTCAAAACCTCATCGACCCCAAAAACAGCATCTGTAATTGTAACCTGTGAACACATAATGTAATATTACTGGTGGAAAAACGTGCTGTGAGAGATTTCTTGGCTAGCAGAGGAGAAGATCTTTGTTTCCTCAGCCTGCGAATTGTGCTGTGATATTGATCTCTGAGCAGCAGCGCTGGGTAAGGGAAACTGGCATGCAGCCAGTGCCAGACAGCCTGAGCAGGTGTAGCAGGAATGGGCACAGAGCTCATGATGGCAGTGAAGAGGATGGGATACCCGCTATTGTTTCTTCTCATTTCTTCACTGCCTAATAACTAAATTAATAAATATTTGAATGTTGAGCAAATGCTTTTCTCATCGGAATGTGTGACGTGAGGAAAGCACTGTGACATCTGGTTTAGAGCATGCAGAAACGGTTCAAGCCCTGTGATTTTGATAGAAATTTTGTAAATTAAAATCACAAGGTGTATTTAAAGCACTTCCTGAAATGCACACTGATTTAAAAAGCCCCATGTGCAGTTCTGGGGGTGGGGGAGGGGTTGGGATGATGTACAATTTTAGATTTACATTTTATTTTGTTGCTGTAACGTAATGTACACTATAGTGTAATCTTTCCATCTCTCTCTCACTAGTTAGCTACCTAGTTAGCGATCTCTCTATCTCTCTCACTAGCTAGCAAGCAAGTTGAAACTGCCGTCCAAGTGTCATTTTTAGACGCTTGTCCCTGTACTCTTTTTTTAAAAACATTGTATAACACCAGGTGTGATTGTACCATAATGATAATTTGTTTGTCCATTTTTCACCTCACTGAGCGGAACAATATTTTGCGAAATGATATATCGGTTGGAGAAATAGGACGCCTGAAACTCATCGGGCAATGCCCGTGAAAAGTTAAACTGTGGGCAGCATTTTTCGGGCAACCTTGGTTGCTCAGTTGCTCATTTGCTCGTGTTGCTTCACGCCGCTCAGCTACATAGAGAATGAATGGACTTCCGGCAACTCGTCAACTGAGTTGCTTGCTGTGTGAGCGCACTGTATGAGTTTCAGTCGCATGCAGTGGAAAACTCAGAGGAATAGCTTCAGTGATCAGATGCCCTTACGGCCCCACATCGGTCTGCCTGTGACGTTTGTGTGAAATGCCTTGTTTCAGCTGGAGGAGCACCGTAACTCTCAGAAGCAGATGCGGGCCCTGCAGAAGAAGCAGACGCAGCTCATCCAGGAGAAGGACCACCTGAGGAACGAGCACAGCAAGGCCATCCTGGCTCGCAGCAAGCTGGAGAGCCTGTGCAGGGAGCTGCAGAGACACAACCGCACGCTCAAGGTCTGGTCGACCGCTACTTGACCGCACGCCACTGCACATCGCACTACAGCAGCGGACATCATAGCAGTTTCTGTACCTGGAAGTGCAGCCTTCAGATAAACACACGATCAGACACTCGACCAGAATGGCACACGGCCACAGAGCACAAAGGCCTGATGCACAGCTACGTACTACATGTTGTAGATCATTTTAAGAAGCATAGGGAAGGTGGAAAGGCACCAGCACAACTCGATGGATCATATTTAATGCTGTGAGAGCCTCTGTGAACGTTCTTTGTGGTCAAGCAGTACAGATCACGGTATAGGGAACAAGCACATGCTGACAGGCAGTATTCAGAAGGAGAAGCACATGCGGTAAAATGGAGACTGTACAGTCAGCACTATCCACTTCTGTGGTTCGCCCTGCAGTTAATTTCTTGCATGTTTGATCTGTCATGTTATATCTACAAGCAGAGTTTATTTAGCTATCACGTGATATCATAGAACAAAGTAGGAGGAGCTGGCTGCCCTGTGTCAACTGATGATCTGCCAAGATTGGAAAGGATCTTAAAGGCGCATGGTGGCGAAACATTTATATGAGCGCATTGATGTAGTGTAGTGTAATGATGACGGAACTGAGCTTGTAACAGAGAGGTCGCCGGTTTGATTCACAGGTAGGGCATTGCCATTCTACACTTGTACTTGATACTTGAATTGCTTCAGTATATGTCCAGCTGTATAATGTGTAGATGTTAAAATGTAGTTTGTGTAAGTTGCTGTGGATAAGAGCGTTTGCTAAACGGCTTTCGTGTGGACTGTAAATGTCTGCCTTTGATAATGTGAAGTGCTTTTCCCCACTGCCACCGGCGGCTGTGCAGGAGGACGGGATGCAGCGTGCCCGGGTGGAGGAGGAGAAGAGGAAGGAGGTGACCTCGCACTTCCAGGTGACGCTCAACGACATTCAGGCGCAGATGGAGCAGCACAACGAGCGCAACGCCAGCCTGCGGCAGGAGAACATGGAGCTGGCCGACAAGCTCAAGAAGCTCATTGAGCAGTACGAGCTGCGGGAGGAGGTGAGCCCACCGGGGGCGCTGTGGCCCCCGCCCAGCCTCACTGCAGCGGCTGGAGGAGAGACGGGCGGCAGCGCCCTAAGGAACGTCCAGGGCAGCTGGGAAACCGATGCCATAACAGGCTTTTCTGAAGCTAAATGAGCCGCTCTGCAAGTAGAGTTAGTTGCAATTCTATTTCAATTCAGGAAATGAATGGAGATTCAGCTGAATCATTGATAAATCTTTTAATTAAAACTACGGGCCGGTTGAATTTCAGTTTCAGTTCTTGAATTGACTGAATGAAAAGGAAATAGACTGGCTGCAAGACGCACCAGCCACCGAAGCAGGAAAGCTCCTCTGACCGCTTGGGTTTTCTGCGGTTTGCAGTCTCAGTTGGGTGCTGCTACAGATGGAGCCCTCTGTCTGGGCACAGCGGCTTGAGCAAACACTGTAGGCAGGCCGTGAAGGCCGTTTGTAAACCAGCAGTTACAAAGTGCAGGAGCCCAGAGTGTTCCTGCAGTGGTGGGGAGGGAGGTGTTGAGAAGGCCAGTATGGATGTAGCCTAGTGTACACATGCAAATGCTGCTCTCCCTGTCTCCCCCAGCATATAGATAAAGTGTTCAAACACAAGGACCTGCAGCAGCAGCTGGTGGATGCCAAGCTGCACCAAGCCCAGGAGCTGCTAAAGGAGTCTGAAGACCGCCACCAGAGGGAGAAAGACTTTGTGAGTGAAGCCACATTTCTTTCACATTTAGTATAATGTCACTCTAATGTTTTAAAGGAGTTCAGCACAGTTTTCGGTTTGGTTATGAAAGAGGTTTTATTGGACCTTGACCTGGTCTAACTGACCTCAAGAATTATAGGACTTCTTGAGGTCAGTACACCTGTAGTAATGTTCGTTTTTAACAACAGGCAAACATGTATTCAGTCAGTGCAGGAGTTATTCAGGATATCATCCGTCATCAATATTGGTCAGACCAAAATAGCCAAGTTTGCAGAGAGGCAAACAAAAATAAATGGCTTCCCAGTCAACCCTGGAAGACGACCCGGATTGCGTGTTTGCGGTGGTTCCCTGTCACCTACGTGGTCAGGCTGTTCTTACTGCTGTTGGCGGCTGGTGCTGTCGCGTGTGCTGAGGCTGGTGTCTCTGCCCTCAGCTCCTGAAGGAGGCCGTAGAGTCCCAGCGGATGTGTGAGCTCATGAAGCAGCAGGAAGTCCACCTCAAGCAGCAGGTGAGGGGCAGTCGTGCCGAGTGGGTCCTGTGTGCTCCAAACAACTTCACTCCAGAGCACTGTAGTTTGTCCGTGTGTCACAAGCAGAACGCATGGTCCTTATGCGTAATCGATTGAAGGCTGTGACTGTAAAGTGCTTTCCATTGTGCCAGGGTGCTGCATTTATACTTATATTTGTATTTTTTAATATTTATTCATAACATCTGTGCATTTCACTGAGAAACAGTTATCGGATGCTGTGGTAATACCTTTTCTGCACCCTGTAGTGCAGGGCTGCCCAATCCTGTTCCTGGAGATTCTACCATCATGTACGTTTTCATTCCAACCCTAACAAAGCACACATCATTCAACAGATAGAGATTTCATCGAGCTGCAAATTAGTAGAGATAAGTGTGCCAAATTAGGATTGAAATGAGAACCTACAGGATGGTAGATCTCCTGGAACAGGATAGCTAGCCCTTCTGTAGTGACTGTATAATTAGGTTGCAGATGAGAAGAGCTTAAATTACCCTGGACATTGATTAATATAATACCCTATCAGTGTAATGAAGTATACAGTTGGGTCCTTTGTGTTCAATTATGGTAACACTTGTTAAATATAGGAGGTTTAAATGTCATTTCAGACTTACTGCATTCTATCTTCATGATGACATTCCCTTATTAAACATTTCTCTCGCCAGTTGTCATTGTATACAGAGAAGTTTGAAGAGTTCCAGAACACACTTTCCAAAAGCAACGAGGTGTTCACAACATTCAAGCAGGAAATGGAGAAGGTGAGCGAGCGAGAGTGAACAAGACTGATGTCCGGGGGAGAGCTTGCTCTGCCAGCCGTGTCACGGTGCTGTACTCCAGCTGATCGTGCTTTTGCCTACAGATGACCAAGAAGATTAAGAAGCTGGAGAAAGAGACCACAATGTACCGGTCAAGATGGGAGAGCAGCAACAAGGCTCTTCTGGAGATGGCAGAGGAGGTAAGAGCAGCGCCTCTCATTTTGTCAAGAAATTCAGAAACACTGGTGGGCCCTGTCGCTGAGTGGTGGGTACAGTCTGCAGCTGAGTTTAGCCAATGGTGCCATCTCTCCTCTCTACTGCTAGAGAGGGACGAAAGGTCGATATGCTAATATGTGAAAGTGCTTTCTGCACCAGGTGAGGCATGCCTTTCTATTGTTGTGTGTATGGTTTAAGGGAGAGGACGCCTGTGTTTTTGTTGTTATAACTATTTACAGATGAGGCTGTTGTGAGTCATTTGAGGCCAGTGGTCTGGAGTGAGTGAGTGGGCGGGCGGGGCAATCGTGTGTCCTATAAGGTTTGTGCGCGCGCTCATGACTAACGCAGCGCGATGTGGCGGTGTGTTGTACAGAAGACGCTGCGGGACGGGGAGCTGGAGAGCCTGCAGGGGAAGGTGCAGCGGCTGGAGAAGCTGTGCCGGGCCCTGCAGACCGAACGCAACGAGCTCAGCAAGAAAGTGCAGTGCGTGGGAAGCCAGGGCCCGCAGGCCACGGACTCTGACGAGGGCAGCCCCAGAGTCCTCAGCAGCCCCGACCCAGAGACTCTGCCCGCCCACGCCACCTGCCCCCCGCCGTGCCACTGCGGCCCGGAGGCCCCGGGCGAGGCCTGCGCCCTGCCGGCCCAGGAATGAGCCGCCGGTCTCCCGCTCGCCCACCTCCCTGTCCCCCTTTCCCAGTCTTCTGCTGCAGCAACATTTTACCATCTTTGTTTTTGGAGGGACCACATCTTGACAGGAAGCTAACTTTCCCTCAGGATCGTGCCTCCATTGTTATTTTTGCCTCCCTCCCCCCACCCCTAATTTCTTTTCTGTAAAGCACACATTCACAAACATTCCCTGCTTTTACATGCCGAGCAATGCAAGGAGGCAAGTGGCTGTTTGCCCAACGCGATCACAAAGCGCTTTGAGTGTGTTGGTGTGTGCGTCCGCGCTGTACTTGTGTGGATATGTCTTGGCTGACCACCCCTTGAACTGAGCTGCTGCTGTTGCACTGGATGGCCAGTGATGCAGGGTGAGCACTGCGCGTTACAGCAGCGAGAGCATGGCTAGTACCTCCGTCAGGCCCTTTTTCATTTGCTGCCTTAACTTGTGTTTGGAAAGCTGCTGTGTGACGGTCTGGCTTCGCAATTTGTGGGGTGAGCTGTCCGTGTAGAGTAAAGAAACGTCTGCTTCATAGCCGGCTTTGAATAACGTCCAAAGCCTCAGAACTCAAAATTGGCTTGAGCTAGGATTTGGGGGACAAAGTAATTGAGCAAAGACTCTGATTCACATAACTATTAAAAACCTGTAATCCTGGGGCTTCAAGAGCAACACAATTATGAAGTTCTCTTGAAGCTCCAAACTTTTCATTTACAATGTTTTTGTTAATCTTTCTTTGCACCTTTTTATATGTTGCAGAGTTCACCTACAGTTGTAGTTTATATTTATCTTTTCTATCACACAGTGAGTTATAAGTCTGTTTCTGCAACAAGAACACAACTATTTTCCTATTTATACGATTTTCTTAATCATATAAAATGTTGATTATTACGTTTTTAAGCTAATAGCATAATTTTTGGACCAATGTTTCAGTTATGTTCACTCTCATTCCTATAACTGCAAAAAGTCATAAAAATCCCAATACAAACAGGAATAAATGAAGGTATTTTCTACAAATGCATTATTTTGCTGTTCATGCTCAAGAAAATAAACATACAAAGGTTAAAAGTTTATACAGAGAAGCCGCAGTTTTTGCCCTTGCATTAGAATTTCCTAGATCAAACAATTTGAATATTATTATTTTTATTTATTTTTGTAAGATCTGAGGAAATGAAGCGTAGATATGCAAGGGATCCTTTTTTTATTTATTAAAGTACCCTGTAGTATAGTGGTGGTCAGTCTCCTAGATTTTCAGTGCAGGACAGCAAATGAAAGTCAGTGAAACCAGGTCTCTCTTTCTATGCAATTCCAGCCTCTCAACTGTGTGTGAATTGTTTTGTTTTTTTATTTAAAAGTACTTTACAAAGGTACTGGTTTCCATCAGTCACCAGAAAAAAAGAATGTATCTTTCACTTAATATGACACACTGTTCATTTGCACCTCGTTGCCCAGTTTGCTGTCAATGACCTCATTTTTCGGAATAAATCTTCAGTTTGTGTTTATCTTGGTCAGTAACAGTAAATGCCCAGGAGGATAATTACTCCCCTGTTGGGACTACAATGATGTGCTGTAGTTGTGAAATGCATTTCAAGCCACTGTCTTCTCAGTGAAGCCCAGATTGTAAACTCTCCTTTTTCTAACACTCCTGATGTGTGTCCTGTGGGGAAAATGGAGATAATGACACTTGAAAGAAAAAGTGTTTTAATTTTATGTGTTTGACAGCGTAATACCGTGTCATTTCTGGGCAGTTCGCCAGAATGATTTATGTGATGCATTTATACATATCGGATGCCAGATGCATCTGTTTGTTTAACACTAATGTCCCCTAAGTCAGATTAAGGCCATTGACCTGAGTCTTCCAGAATTTGGCTTATGATGTTTTTTTTTTTTTTGCATAGCCTTTTAGTGTAGGCTTCACTTAAACAGTAACAATTTTGAAGCAACTCCAGGTGATTTTATTCAGATTCTGCATTATCAATAAAACACACGCTTTATCCAGTTTGTTGTCTCTTATTATCTTTATCCACATTATACTTGTTTCATACTTACACCTCATGCTCATTTAGGGGCAACACTATATTCATCAGGTACCAAAGATTGCATTGCTATGTTTTAAAAGGTGTGTGCTGTACTTCCATTTCCGTTGTTTTGTCTCTGTATGTCTTTAGAATTAAAACATGAATGAAAAAATAATTTGACTTTGATCTTCTGTTATTACTTTTATTTAGTCACATTCAGTTTAACTGAGAATTTAATGCTCAAAGGTAGTGTGAGCATATTCTATGATGGTCATTGTGAACTGGCCTTAGACCACAATAGAGCGTTCCATGATCGACACCACAGTTCTGTGCATTAAACCGGACACCGTTTAATCACAATCTCTGTTTAAACCATCGAGATATACAACAACTGGAGGTAGCTTCCGTTTACCGGTTCCATGAATTCCTATGGGAGCTGCTCATGAAGCCCGTTTATGGGGGCTGCCATGTTTACTATGAGCCTTTTTGGTATCATAGCATTCGCACTAGGTACCTAAAGGTGAAGCGGTGAATAGGATTTTTGACATTTTTTTAACGTCACTGAAGAGTAATTCAGGGTGAATAACTTAAAATGTAAAAGCACTTCCAAAAATAGCATAATTTCGCCTGGGTAAATTAATAGTTTTGAATAGATTTCAATGAGTAAATTTGCTTTTTGGCACCCAAGTCTTAGACTGCAACGCCTCCAATAACCACTGGAGTTTGGGAGCTTCACTGGTAATGTTAAGTCTTCTGAAGAGTTCAGTGGCTTAAACGCACTTCCTGTTCCTTTAACCTCTGATCCGACGATTACTTCCGCCCTTTAGTTTTATGCCGGATTGGAAAAGAGCACGCTGTTGTTAGGGCCTTGGAAAAGAGTTCGCCCGATTCATATTTTAAGGAAGACGCTAGCTTTGGTTACTTCTCTGAAATAGGTGGAGAGACATCTACCCGTGAAAATGGTAAGCAATTTGTCAGGAAAATGCTGTTTTGTTAGTATGGCATAACGTTACCTTGTGTAACATTAGCGTTAGCTTGCTAGCGGAAAGATTTCTGTTTAGCTAATCTATGCTAGGAGGATTGATTGAGCATGTATGATCTCATTAAAAACACGTTTTCAACGTACAAAAATGCCAAGTTACTCACACATGCAAGACATACACCGTCTGCAACTCATTCATTCAAACTGCCAAAATCCAGGCCTGCCATTAAAAGTATTGATATCAAAATGACGCCAAGTTACGGTACTACAAACAATATAGGCTATCTTGCCTCACCGAAATTTTATAACATGTATTCCAAATCAATGCTACCCAATATTTCCTCAATTCTTTCAAGTCACTTGGCTCTGTGTGTATATAAGCGTACAGTACATGGACAGGCCAAACATGTGTGTGGATGGCTTTCTCACAGTCAAGATTGATTGAATAGGCATCTATATGTCCAATTTGTATTGGTGTGTATGTATTTTGGTGCCCAGCCTTTCTGTTGCGTGATAGCCGACTTTGTTTATGGGAGCTTTAAGTCTAGATTTAAAATGGTGCAACTTCATTGTCTTTATTTGTAAAATGTTAATGCTAGTTGACTAGACTAAAAATTGTTGTAATTCGTAATGCATCGCGTTTGAACGTAGTCCTCTGTCTGTCAACAGCAGTGTTTGACTAGCTAGCTTTATAATTTATCTAGTGCTATGTATGGTGGGAATATGGAATTTTTGAAGGTGCGTAGGTTGCGGTGGCGAGTTTTCCCTCGCCTTTCAAAGTTGGTATAATCATTTAGTTAACGGAGAGGGACCTATATGGGCAGTTTTGCTTACCAACACGATGAAGTGACCAGTTATTCACACAGGGAAGCTCATACTGACCACCAATATCAATGCCTCCCATGTCACTTCTGCATTTCATCTGTATGAGACTAATTCTTTGAGCTGTTTCACATTGTTATCCACTTCTCCCTCCTTGTAGAAGCCAATCCTCTTGCAGGGACATGAAAGGTCCATAACACAGATCAAGTACAACAGAGAAGGAGACTTGTTGTTTTCTGCCGCCAAAGATACTGTAAGTACATAAGCTTTTTCTTCTTGGGCATCATGGGTTGACCTGTAAGGATTAGCCCCAGGTAAAGTGGATGGACCAACAGGCTTGACTTTTATCCCTGTGATTTCTCCCTGTAAATATTTCTAGACCTGTAACCTAAACTGCATTGAGCAGAAACTACAGCAAGCCTGCGGCATGTACCTGAGGGTGTCTTTTTCATTTCCAGTATTCTGATTCAGTATCCAACCAAATATCACGACTGTATTTGTCCAGTTAGCTGGCTATTAAATTGGCACTCATATTTTTCTTAAAATGTACTGCAGTAAATGGCTAACTGGGTATATGTTGTCATTGTATTTTGGTATTTTGAATTGCATTGTTTTATCAAAATACTGGCCTCTTTCAGAATTTGAATGTCGCTGAAACAGCATGCATTCACAATTTATTTTGACACCTGATATATAATAATAAACATGTTATACAGCCAAACCAATTGGTGGATTACAAGTCAAAATGTGATATTCTTATTTATATACTGTTTGTAGGCCACTTTAAATTAATTCAAAATTTTACATTTTGAATATGCATATTAAATTAAGATAGTGAGAGCAGTTACTTTCTTTTAATGGAGTAATGAGTCCAGGTTGAAATGTTAGAGCATTTTGAATATGTCGTGATTTTATGCTTTTAGCCGGTCCTAAGTGTTCACCACGGTTTGTTTTATGCAGGTTGTTAATGTGTGGTACTCAGTCAATGGGGAGAGACTGGGCACTTACAATGGTCACACAGGTGCTGTCTGGTGTGTGGATGCCGACTGTATCCTTCCTGCGAAAAAAAAAAAAAGACTGGGTTCTGCGGCATTGACAGCACAACACGTTTAATGTTTTAAACCTTTGTCATGTTTCTGGGTTTATCTTGGTAACTGTTCTGTGGGACTATGAGTGTGTTTTGACATTTGATTACCAATTTAACAGAGGATTGCTTGTATTATGTTTAAGGTTACAGAATGGACTATTTAAATTACTTAACTGGATATGCTTAATAATTTGAGCATTTTACTCCGTTGAATTCAGTTATAATTCTGACTGTCCTGATTTGTTGGAGGGGGCTATTTGGGGATGATTGCAAAGTGTATGTTTCCTTTAACTGAAGACTTAGGGGACACCAAGAACGTGCTGACCGGGTCTGCTGACAACAGTTGCAGGCTATGGGACTGTGAGACAGGCAAGTAGTACAGTATGCTACTTTTGTTCTCACAAAATATTTTGAAAGTAATGTACCTCAGAATATATTGTATGTCCACCTTGAAAAAGTAGCTTAATAGCCCAAACAGGCCTGGTTGAGTAAATGAAAGGCTCTGACTGAGAATGCTGTATGTTGCTGCATTGAATCTTGAGAGGAATATTTTTTTAAATGGAGAGATCATGGTGAAAGGCTGCTGACCATCAGGGAAGAGTAAGTGGAGCAGTCTTATGATTGTTATACAGTAATGCTTGTGTGGTTGTACAAGGCTACGTTTAGTGCAGGGTGATTCACTGACTTGGCACTTGAGTTGCATATTAGATGAAAACAGAATCGAGTTCAACCTGACCTTAACATCTTTTTTTACCTTTGAGCAGGTAAACAGTTGGCCCTGCTGGAAACTAGTTCTGCAGTCAGGACCTGCGGGTTCGACTTCAGTGGGAACATCATCATGTTCTCCACAGACAAGCAGATGGGGTACCAGTGCTTCATGAACCTCTTTGATCTTCGGGACCCCCAGCAAATAGGTAATCCCTAGCCCCAGGTCATGTCTTTTGTCAGTGTTATTCAGCTTATTTTACTGTGTTGAAACACACAGCATGTTAATATGGCAGACATTCACATGTGAGACTTTATGCACCAAGTAGTTGGTGACTCCCAAATTAGCGCTGGTTACTGGTCTAATGTGTTATTTACTTTTGTGTGACACTGACTACTTTTATGCAATTCAACATTTATGCAATTCCTTTGTTTACACTTTTTTTAACCACCTCCCTCTCTTTTGTACCCCTCCCCATCCTCCGGTGCCCCAGAGGACAACCAGCCTTACGTTTCAGTGCCCTGCAGCGAGTCCAAAATCACCAGCGCTGTGTGGGGGCCGCTGGGGGAGTTTGTCATCGCTGGTCATGAGAACGGAGAAATCAATCAGTTCAGTGCCAAGGTACTGTGGCTTTCACCAGGGAATGTGGTCCTTAACTTCTGCTCTACTGTTTGTCTGTGGCAAATTCCTGAACTTTCAGTTAACAACGATGTGTTTCTCCTGTGCAGTCCGGGGAAATTCTTAAAAAGGTGAAGGAGCACTCCAAGCAGATCAACGACATCCAGCCCTCAGTGGATCTCACCATGGTCGTCACCGCCTCCAAAGACAACACTGCCAAGGTCTGTACCAACTAACTGAGGACGGAAGGATCCAAGCTTTTTTTTTTCTCCACTGGTTCTAATTAAGGTGATAAAATGACCATTAGGTACTGATTGTTTTTGTCCTGAGCTGCTTTACTCTGTGATTGGCCCTTCAGTTTGGGTAGCCTATCCTGATTTGTCTCTGTGCACTGTGTGATTGCTATGTTGAGTTGCTCTGTGCTTATTGGCCCTCTACCTGCAGCTGTTTGACTCTACATCGCTGGATCACATCAAGACTTTCAAGACCGAAAGGCCTGTCAACTCTGCTGCCATCTCTCCAATCATGGACCATGTAAGAGAGCTGTTTTTATCTTCTGTACCATTCTAGCATGTTCACATGAAGGACACTTGGATCTTACTGATGTTTGCTGCCTGCATACGGTGTACCTATTAATTGTGGAGGGTACAGATTTCCAAACATTCCTCCTCCCCATTCCAAATGTTATAGTTGTACTTATTGTGATAAGTCCTATTCTATTTTTTGCTGTCTTGCACATGGAGTTAATTTGGGATAGTAACTGCGTCTGTAGTTCCTACTTATTAGCTACAGTCAAATTAGCAGTATGATCCATGTATCTAATGTGCCCCTCCACGGTTGCTGTTCCTGTGTTACAGGTGGTCATGGGTGGTGGGCAGGAGGCTATGGACGTCACAACCACCTCCACCAGGATTGGCAAGTTTGAGGCCAGGTCAGTCCGATGTCAGGGAACCACATTGCAATACTATTTGGTCGGCGATGTATATGCTCAGTCGGTTGAAATTTTAATGGGATTCTGCTGTATTTAGAAGCCTCAACAGTGATAGCTCTACAAACCAGAAACTGAAATTGTGCTTTCTGTGGGGCAAACTCGGCCCATTCTGGTACATTTCTGTCTGTCAAGTTTATTTGGGAAGGGTCAGTTTAATTCTGGTTTTACAGCCTGTCAAAGCTTCATAAATAATCTTACAAGCTACTAAGAATTTAGAGGCTACTTAAATTGTGGCCTGCAACTAAAAGGCCATCTGGTGGCAATATCATCTTTTTAAGATTACCTATGAATTTGCAAATTGAACTCAGGGAATGGTGAAGGCCCTGTGGATTGTGTGAGGTAGCCACTGTCCATCAGACCCAATATGTACTGGAGTCTGGTTTTCAGAGAAGCGATGGCTGGCCTTCAGGTGCCCAGATGTTCATATTGTGATGGTTTATTGGTATGGATTCCTCCTGCCCCAGGTTCTTCCATGCTGCCTATGAAGAGGAGTTTGGGAGGGTGAAAGGACACTTTGGCCCCATCAACTGTGTGGCATTCCATCCCGATGGGAAAAGGTTGGTTCTCCCGTAAACCTTGCGTCCTCTCAATCAAAGTTTTGTTGCTCAGTCCACAGTCCTTGTCTTTATTCAGGAAAACCTCCATTTCCAAAAACAAGTTGTGCGTGTATTCTTTTGATTAGACAAAGCACTGCACTCTGGACAAATGGTGTGAAAATCTTTACATAGGTGTATAGAACCAGGAAGAGTACCTGCTAAACAAATGTTTATATATTGCCAATTTGATATAGCAGTCATTCTACTGGCCAGATCATAGTAATCCCATAATATTCACAAAACATTACACTGGTTCAGGTCCTTAGCATTGCCAGCATGTATGTGTGCATGTGCCTGAACACCAAATTCTTTGTGTTACAGCTACGGCAGTGGTGGAGAAGATGGCTACGTCAGGCTACATTACTTTGATCCACAGTACTTTGACTTTGAGCTGGAAGCCTAAGGAACAGCAGCAAAGTCAGTACAGAGCTGCGATAATAAAACCGCTCTTGGAAACAATATACAGGACCCACGTAACATTCCTCAATTTCAGCTTTGCACACGAACATCAGTAGGACCGAATACCTCTGTCGGAGGACACTTTCAATACTCTTGGTATAAAATGATTTATGTTGAATACCCTGATAACCAGGGCTTAAGCCCTGGTGTTCATTGACATTTTGGTGTGCTACTTTGAAAGGGCTTCAGGAAGGCTGTGGATGATGAAAAATAGGTCCTAGAGAACCCTCTAGAACTGACATGCTACACCTTTGAAAATTTATTAATAAAACGTTTTTCTCCCAAGTATTTGCTTCTTACAAGTTCCAATTTCAACCACTGCAGATTTTACCTCTAAATACAGATTGTATCATTTAAATGATTACAATGAAAATGTGCTCCTGTGCAATCATTGGCCAGTGTTGTCATCAAGTTAAGCTACTAATTCTGAACATCCTAGCATTTCCAGACCGAATAAACCTCATGGTTTCTCATTACACATTTCTAAATGGTCCCTTTGGTATTAACAAGCCTGTTTGTATGAGGTCAGAAATGGAAAACGGCAGTTTGTGACAAAAAAAAGCATGCATCCTGAATATGAACGGTCTCTTGCAGTGTGAGACCAAAACTGAAAACGGCACTATTGGTGAAACTGGTTACCATCTAGTGTTCAGTACAACAAAATTTGGTTTGATTGTGAACCGCTCAGCCATCAGTTGGCAAGAGTTGATGCACGTACAGCCTGAAACCCTACTCAAACAGGAAACCAAAACAGCAGACTGATATCATCCATGAATATGTAAATATGGGATGGTCCGTTAGTGTTCACTGTCTGCGAAAGAAATATAGTGAGTGTGGGCAGTGCAGACTAGTCTTGCTGGATTTTGTAACAATGAAACCTGTACAAATGGTTATTTCCCTGACTTGACTACAGATCAAGTTTGAGGATTCTTCCATATTGCATTTGTCTTTCATAATAGCAGATAAATGAAGGAAAGGACACTGTTTAGAGAAAAGCAGTTTGCTCAATTTTAAATTCCTAAGATCCACCTCAAGGTAAACCCTGTGATTTGTGAATGTAAAAAAAAAATAGACTTGGATCAGCAATTCAGGCCCCTGAAAATGGGTGGTTCTGTCCAGCTTCTCTAGCAGCTGATAACATCTGCATATTTTGTGTGAAAGGTTGTCCAAAAAATATTAATATACCTATGAAACGCTTGTTTTTCAGCATAACGACATACTTTATTTAAAATACAGAACCAAATGAGTAGAAATACGTTTCCCAAAAAAGAATGTCCCTCTAACACCAAACTGCTCTTGCCAATTAAACCAAACAAACAAAAGAAAATGGTGCACAGTGCAGACACAAATATGCAGCTAAATATTTTATAACTCTAACCTTTCATACGCACTTCTGTGCTGCAATCTGTCGCTCCTTTACTGGGAATAAAGACTAAATAATGAAAAACAATGCTGAAGCCGGTATAAAATCTCAAGTATCACAAAATAAATCCAGATTTTTGACAAGATCACTTACGCAGTCCACAGTTAACCTAAAAATATAAACGTAGCCTAGTTCCTTAATAAAGAAAACCAAAAGGTAAAAAAACAGGAAAAACCTAAATGTCTCATTGAAAAACCCTCAAAACATTTTCACTCACCAGATAAGAACCTAAAACCCCTGCACATGTTCAATGAGTAATGACTCGGACAGGGGTGCACAACTCCTGTCATGGAGGGCTGGTGTGTGTGCTGATTTTTGTTCCATCCAATTACCTTAATTTTAGTTGATTAAATTTTGTTTTCTGACAACTCTATAAACCACACAGGTTCAATCCTGTACGTGAGCACGCCAAAACTTTTAGGGTACATTTTGCAGTCTGTGGCTGTAGCTGCTGCTTATACAAATTTCAGACTTAAGATATAATTGAGCTCATAAAATCATTAAGAGAAGTAGGCACAAAATCCTGAAATGGATCAGCCCTTGTTGTGCACCCCTGGACTAGGGTCACCCGATAGGAATTCAGTATCTGAGCTATACAGAGATGCTTCCAAAAGATGCTTCTTCAGGATTAAAAACAGTCAACTCTAAGGTTAAAAAAAAAACCTGGCAGCCCCCTTCAGATTGTATGTGTGGAACATTTATACAATTTTAGAAAACTTCACATTTGTTTAAATCAAGCGATGTATAATATAGCCTGCCAAAAAAAAAATGACAAGCTGTACAGGCACATTATAAGTAGCTATCCAATGGTTTATGAAGCACCTCAGTGGCCATAAAGCTGATGCAAACTGAAGCGTGTCCAGTCTTATCCATGCAGTCCACTGGTGGCCCCTTTGTGCTCACGCATGCTGGCTGTGCTGATTTACAGTTCCTCTCACAGTACCTTGCAACTCATACAGGGTCCATTTACAGTGTAGCCAATTTTATGTAGGGAATGTAAAGGGGGTCCAAACAATGCTAAACCAGGAGGGACTAGACGGCAAAGGACAAACACTAACACACACACACGTATATAACCATGTGTGTTATTCTGTAAACCACTGGACCCTCAGACTGCATACAGTAATACCTAAAAGGCTGTGCCATCCTTATGTCCTTACATTCCCATTTTCAATAAAACCAATCACAATCCTTTGAGAGATTTCTCAATAAGGAGACATTTTGACGTCTAAGATAGTACGAAAGCAGAGTAAAAAAGTAATGGATGAAATGAGAAAGTGCCGACATTTACTGACAACAAACAAAAAACTCATGATTTTAGTGACTTGCTGGTAAATCAAACACTAAAGAAAGAAAGATCGACAGGTGACCGTTTGCTCACTTCGCACTGACAAAGCTGACTGGTCCTGTAAGCCTGGAGTACACAAAAATGCCTGTGATATTTACACGATTTATACAGAGGGAAAGCAGCAGATGTAAATATTTCACACCAACTGGCATTTGGGAGAAGAAAAAAAATATCATACTTGCAATTCAATAACATTTCCTTGAAATCCTGCCAGAACGCAAACAGTACAATGTTTTTTAGAAAATAATTTACAGTTCTTCGTTTTGGCTAATGTTCTAGGTCGGGGATTGGGGTGGGGAGGTATTCATACTACTGTAAAATCATGCAGATCTGTATAAGTGGGGGCTTGCAGCTTCTCAGGTGCTTTTCAACTCTTCTTTTGCCCTGTTTCACAAGAAATAATTCAGTTAATACAATTCTTCCTGCCAACTGTAACATTTACTATTTCCTGAAACTAGCCAAGAGATGTTCCACAGTGAAAACTGGGCTTCAATCAAGTATAAGGCACTCCCATGGGAGGAATAAATAAGTTAGTGTAGAATAGCAATGACAAACTAGACATTTCAGAAAACCATTCTCACTATTTTTTAACCCCGACTCCCTGTGCCAAAAAAACATCCCTATTGGGTCAACTTTTTTTTAAAGGGGGGGGGGGGGTAAACCATTCAAAATCTTACCCCTTTGTGTCCATTTTCTCCTCAACCATTTTCTCTTCTTCTTTTACATCTTTGAAAAAGAAAATTGAGCACAACAATTATTTACTCAGCAAACATAGATCAGCATAAGCAACAATAAGCTACAACCCGACTAGATTTTGTGTCTGTGAAACCAGCAATAATGGTGCATTTCATTCAGTCCCTAGTTCAATGGCACACCTTTCTTCTCCTCTCCATCCTTCTCTTCCTCCGTTTTCACTCGCTTGGCCTTCTTGTAGTTGGCTGTGTTCCTGCGCCCGCCCTGGCCTTCGTCCTCAGAATCTGAGAACTCCTCTTCGCAGGCTATCCTCTTGTCATGGGCACGGACTGTGGAGTGCAGACGGGCACGCACGCACACACACATCATAAGGGTTAAATTTACAGCAATACTAATAATAGCCAAAGTGCTGACTTTTCACCAGTGCAAAAATGAGAATGACAGTTTCTAAATGAGATTATGGGGTAAAGGAGACCGTTACACATCCGGAGGGGAGAAAGAGCTGTGGCAGGGCCTTACTGGAGATGCGCTTGTCGGGGTCTTCCTCCTCCTCGTCTCCGCTGTCGTCCTGCACTGCGTCCTCGGGGATGGCCTGCATCTGGACGCCCGGGGCGTGGGGCAGCATGCGCAGGTTCTCAAACAGACGCTGCCTGGGGGCCGGGAGGAGTGGATCAGGGATAGGCTGGGTTTGTGCAATGCCTAGTGGTTTCACTTTCAGAAACCGGGACTGAATTTTGTTTCAAAATGTTTCTATGAGTCCAAATACTTTATATTCCAAATGCAAAAAATACCTGGCATTATGTTTGCAAAACTAGAAGTTTAAATATTGTTTTCATCTGGGAGCAACATACTTAAGCTGAAGTGCTTTAGTCCATACCCAGTTGGATAAATGGCTAGCGTGTACACATGTAAGCTGTTGAAGTCACCTCTAGATAAGGAAATTCTGTAATTTCTATACATGAATAAAAAAAGATTTGCTGTGTAAATGAAACTTGCTCAGTCCAACTATGGATAAGCAGTTGCACATAACTGCATTCTGCAGTAAACTACAGAAGGGAAAAGTCACTCGGGGGTGAAGCTGTGGCCTCTGATACTCACTTGATCTTCTCCAGGTAGTCGTTTGTATTCTGGTTGGTCATGTTGGAAGGGCTGATGTGCAGTTTGAAGTCAGGCCCAAAGTACTCAAAGTAATCGTTGTATGGGAGCTCTGAGCAATGACAAAAAGGACATTCTAGATTATATCCATCATCTTGAATATTAGACAGTGTTTAATCTGACTCGTAAATGATGTTAGGAAAAGTTATCTGATAAGGTAATACAATCCAAAATTAATAGGGGCTGGAGGCATTATATCCAAATACTAAGGTATGTGACTTTCCACTTTGCCAAACATATTAGCCAGCGCTAAATTTTCATTCAGTTTGTTAAGTCACTGAAATGAATAAAATACAATGTATGGATGGAAACTGTATATGTAATATTTGCCTACATTCCTTACAGAAAGGCTTGTCCCTGAAAACCCAGTTTTGCTCAGGCACATTCAATTCACCATTAAGGAAATGGAATATACTGTCAATACACTTTAACTGAATACATTATGAACATTTTGCAAAGTTTCCTAATATCTGGTCTGATATATAATGTGTTGCCAGTTTCACTTTAATCTCACTTAGAGACTAACTCCAGTGCCCAACCCCAGTCCCTCGCCGTACCGTTGGGAATGGAGCTGTCCAGGGCTACGGCCGTCTCAAAGGTCCAACAGCGGGCCACGTTACGGATGGTGTACCCTCCCCCACCCAACATCAGCAGTGGCAGGTTGAAGCTCTTCATGTATTCCACACACTTGGCATGGCCTAACACGCACAAACAGAGATACTTTAAAATGGCATCTGCACATTCACTAGGGTACTGGTAAAACAGCAGGCCTGAGGTCAAGATGTATCTGTAGGATTGTGGCTTTTCAATCCATCAAAGACATTTTTGGGCTAAAAACAAAAACTTCAAATAAGTTGACTAGTACTTCAAATCACCATTAACAGCATCTTTTCCAATGGTTTTAAATAGGAAAAATTTCTGTGTTAATCCTTTCAATTAAAATAACAAAAAACAAAAAATACAGTCCAAATATGCACAAATTCAGGCAGAAATACCTTTAATAGTGAGGTTAAAACAGCCAAGTCGATCCCCAGACAGAGAGTCTGCTCCACACTGTAGCACTACTGCACTGGGCTGGTACATCTCCATCACTTTGGCCATAATCTAACAGTAAGACATGCACACAGTGTTGCTCAGTCAAAAACAGAGTGACTTTTCCGCTAATGCCAATGTCTCTTGCTTGAAAATGTTCAATGAAATTAAAACTGGAGGATTTCAGCACAAGTAACACAAAAAGACCCAAAATGATTTGGGAGATTTCAGCAATAATAGAGTTTAACAATATACATGCTTTATAACGGGCTTAAAAACTTACAGGTTTGAAAATGGCTTCATAAGACTCGTCGTCTATTCCATCCCTGAGTGGGTAGTTTACAGCGTAGTACTTGCCCTTCCCCGCTCCAATGTCCTTACAGAGAAACACACAAGTTAGTTCAAATAAGAGCCAAAATGGGACAGAACCAACCTGACTTTAGACACAGTACCTCACTTCACATCTGAACAGAAGTCACAATGTCCTCTTAACGTCAATTCGGGAGTCTAAAAAAGGCCATGGGGTCTTAAAGTGTATTCTAGTTCTTCCAGTCCCACGGTGATGACATCAACTTACTCTGAGGTCTCCGGTGCCAGGGAAGTACTCCCCGTACTTGTGGAAGGACACGGTCATGACACGGTCTGTGGTGTAGAAAGCCTCCTCCACTCCATCCCCATGGTGGATGTCGATGTCAATGTACAGCACTCTTTGGTGGTATCTGAGGGAGAAAGAGAGACGTGGGTTTTGCATGCAAACCCCACTCCCATTGACTAAGGATACCACTGCCACAAGATGATTTCAATTTCACACTGAAATCATGCCTGTTCAATGATTGCTTATCATTCAGTGGCTATAAAGGCACCCATAACATGTTCACTTATTCAAAGTTTATACTATACAGGTAAAATTTCAAGAAAATGGCTACCATCTCCCAACACAGAAATCCAGCAACCAACAAATCATGGGCATCGAACCCTTATCACCGAACCCAACTAATGGGAGCTTACTTAAGCAGCTCCAGGATGGCCAAGACGATGTCATTGACATAGCAGAACCCCGACGCCTCAGACTTCTTGGCGTGATGAAGCCCTCCGGCCCAGTTAATGGCAATGTCCGTCTGCTGTTTGTTCAGCTTCACGGCTCCAGCTGGAGGTGGGAGAGACAGCAGTGTGAGATAAGGCTACTGAGGGACACAGCCTCCTAGGATGCATGTCCAGCCACAGAAATATGAAGTCATATCTACTGCATGGAATCAAACCCTGACCCTGTTTTTTTGTTAAACACGTAGGACTCCCCACAGTAAGCCAGACTCACCTACAGACCCTCCTGTGGAAAGCTGACAGAACTCAAATAAGCCGTCAAACACCGGGCAGTCCTCTCCCACGTTAACTGTGGAGCAATCACACAAAACCCGGACAGTTAAATCAGATGACTTCAAAGGTAATACAACCTATTAATACAATTATAGGTTATACAACCTATGAACATATTTGGAACACGCTGCAAGCAATTACCTTGATCAAACCTCTTTTCACAGCATACAATTAATCAAGTCTCCAGGGAAAAGGGTATAGTTCTGATCCAAGTAACAAATTCACTTGTATTCACTTGGACAATTTGCCCAAAATGTATTCTTCACAGTAGTAGAATAACACTTAAAAAGCAAATGGTGGGTTAGATTTTGGGTAGTGCTGTAAATGTGTTCCTTCCTACCATGATTCTTTGCTGAATGAAAAAAAGAACACTTCTATGACTCAGCACAGTTCCTAGTGAGTTTGTTTATCCTTTAGCACTAAGGCGGGTTTCCACTACAGGCTGTACTCACATCTCTGCATCTGCTTGCTGTACTCAGACATATTGTCGGGGCGAATGGACCGCAGGAACTTGATGTAGTCGTCGCTGTGATATTTGGTCATCTCTTCTGCATTGGCTTTGTGGGGCCGCTTTAGGATGGAGGGAGACATATTCAGTGACCAAAGAGGAGGACCTCATCCTTTCCAATCATCCAATAAATAAAACACACTGGCTCACAGAAAGAACCCACAGCTATTCTCTAGTTGTAAAACTTCCAACTCAAGCATTTTCTAAGTCAGATTTTCCTCAATGAGCCAGATATGCCCAACAATTGTTATTTATAAATAAGCACAGAGGTTACAATAAAATGTTACACAATTTCAAGAAAAACTATATCTCGCTGTCCTTTGATGAGTCAACACATTATAATTACACCTGGAGGGTACTCATAGACGTCGAGTTACCACACTTACGTAAATTTCCATCTTCCTATATAACCCATAGTTGAGCAGGAGGTTGTGTGTCATGCGGATTCTGTGTGGCTTCATAGGGTGGCCCTGGCCATAGTAATAATTTCCAACATCGCCTGCAGACAAAAATGACAGATTAATTTATACAAATAAAGCATCAAACAGGTGCAGAGTCCATTATTTCAGGTTTCTGGGAATGGCATCAGGACAACCAATTCACTGTTGTCCTCCACCACTAGAAATCACATTGTGGGTTAAAACACTTTCGAAATGGGCTATGATCTATGCCACCCAAGAACACTAATATGCAAACCTTCACTTTCAAACTATAAAACAGAAATAAATAGAGCCAATTAGAAATCCTACGTTGGTACAAAGTTTGGAAAAAACGGTTCCAGGAAAGTTTATAATCAAATGCATAAGATACACTGCCCTGAACATGCCATGCTTCGGGAAACACTCAAGCTAATTAACGGTAGCCAATCTGCACATACAACCTATGACACAGAAGTAAGACACACTACATGGCAAAGAGTATATGGACACCCATTCTAATTAGTGGGTTTAGCTACTTCAGCCACACCCACTGCTAACAGGTGCATAACATCAAGCATACAGCCATGCAATCTTCATAGACACACATTAGCAGTAGAATAGGTTGTACTGAAGAACTCAGTGACTTTCAACGTGGCACTGTCATAGGATGCCACCTTCCCAACAAGTCAGTTTGTCACGTTTCTGCCCTGCTATAGCTTCCCCAAGCAACTGTAAGTGCTGTCATTGTGAAGTATAAATGTCTAGGAGCAACAACAGCCCAGCCTCAAAGTGGTAGGCCACACAAGCTTACAGAATGGGACCACCGAGTTCTGAAGCGCGTGCACGTAAAAATCACTGTCCTCAGAACTCACTACCAAGTTCCAGACTGCCTCCGGAAGCAGTGTCAGCAAAAGCCTGTTAGTCGGAAATTACGTGAAATGGGTTTCCATGACCAAGCAACCGCACACAAGCCTAAAATTGCCATGCACAATGCAAACCATCGCCTGGAATGATGTAAAGCACACCACCATTGGACTCTGGAGCAGTGGAAATGCGTTCTCTGGAGTGATGAATCACGCTTCACTATCTGGCAGTCTGACAAATTAATCTTGCGAGTTTTGCGAATGCCACCTGCCCGAATGCATAGTGCCCGACTGTGAAGTTTGGTGGAGGAGGAATAACACTCTGGGCTGTTTTTCTTGGTTTGGGCTAGGCCTGTTAGTTCCAGTGAAGGGAAATCTTAATACCACAGCATACCATGGTATTCTAGAAAATTGTGTGCTTCCAACCTTGAGGCAACAGTTTGGGGAAAGCCCTTTCCTGTTTCAGAATCACAATGCCCCTGTGCACAAAGTGAGGTCCACACCAAACCTGGCGACTGCACAGAGAACTGGGCTGGCCTTTGCAGAGCCCTGACTTCAACCCCACCGAACAACACTTGGATGAATTGGAATGGCGACTGCAAGCCAGGCCTTATGGCCTAACAACAATCCCCAACCCCCCTAATGCTCTTGTGACCGAATGGAAGCGAATCCCTGTAGCCAAGTTCCAAAATCAACTGGAAAGCCTTCCTGGAAGAGTGGAGGCTATTATAGCAGCAAAGGGGGTAACTTCACAATAATGCCCATGGATTTGGTATGAGACGTGTGATGTTTGGGTGTCCACATACTTTTGGCCATGCAGTATATCAGACAGGGTCATCTGTTATACACAGACACTAGATACCACTTTCGGCTAGAGCAAGAATAGTCAATGATGGCGTTTGTATATAGCTATCTGGTCTAGTCAACTAGTCTAGTTCTCATTATAAACACAAGGCTTAGTTGCCTTGGCTAGTTTTGAATCGATTAGCTCGATAGCTAGCACTAGCGAATCGATTCAAACTAGCCGGTGAACATTAATTAGCAATGTAAGAACTAGCCAGTACCAAATCAGTGTTACTTTATTGCTAAGTTAGTTAAGCAACATGCAGCTTGTAACATTTATGTAACAATGCTAGCTGGCTGAGTTAGTTAGCAAAAATCAGCAAGTTAGCTAATGTTAGCTGTACATCATGCTGTACATGCGCGAGTACTTGCCAATAGGTATGATAGCTTCATACCGATCGCGCGGGACTTTGGAAAACCAAATGGCGTATGCAATATGATAACATTATCAAACAACTAAACTTCATTTGCTCGTAAACGGTATCCCATCCACTCAATTAACCTTAGGGACCCAAACACCGCCGTGTTAGCTAGCTGACTAGCTGCCCACTCAAACCCGGCGACTGGTATCGAAACCAGTGTCGTAACCAAAAGCTGTAAATCATTGTTTTCACGCATTGGTTGCTGGCAAATATTGCATATGTTGTCGTAAAATAAAAGTTAAAATAATATTGCGCTTACCATCATAATAATAACAAACTTTCTTCTTTGTTCCTTGAGTGGTAAGCGCCATTTTACGTCCAAATACAGTCCCAAACCACTGGAGTCTCTACGCAATGACTCTAACCACGATCAGAGACATAGATTGACATTGTTTCTACCAATCATCGCGTAAATTTCACCTTTGGGGGGGCGTTGAACTGTATGTTGGGACCAATCACCTACAGGTAATGTATTAACTTCGTTCCACTCTCTTTGCTTGCAGAATCCTAACGCCGACCGGCGATTCACGTTTCCTATGTCGAGACGGTCAAGAGGGGTAATATTTTACGCGCAATGAAATAAAATGAAGACAGGCCTTGTAGGCCATCTACACTCTTAGCGTGTAAAACGGAACTATATGGGTTGTCTCACTTCGCACGCAGACTAATGTAGCTCTATTTAATATTTTTGCACGAACTGATCGGCCTCCGCTTTGCCAAGTGGTTCTGTAATATAGTCTAGCATCCAGTAACAATGTACCTCTTGGTTTAATAGAAATCGGTATTGTGAACAGCCGCATTGTTACAGCGTTTTTGTTCAACCTCATATAACATGGATTACAGGCTGACAAAATCAGCATACAATTGTCCAGCATACAATATTTAGCTTGTTATTTTTGAAAGCCAACATTGGGTTATTTTAACTCAGCTGAACCCTGCAAACGTTCGTTCACTCTAAATAAATAAATTGTATGGGGATGCATGCACACTGTTTTCTGAGGTATTCTTGTAAATGATAAAATGTAACAACTCAAAAGGCTGCCGATTATTATACAGAGGAACGAATGGGTCAACTGATGGCACGTTATTTTCAGTTATTGTTATATTAATTGCAGCAAAAAACAAGGGGAGACCTTGTTTTTCTCTCATAACAGAAAGTTTTGTTAGAATACCTAATTGGACGACTGCTGTTTATTATCTCACCCTTTGATTAGGGTTCAGGATGACCAACGAACCTTCCTGGAAACACTGTTATAAGATTATTACATTACATTACATTACATTACAGGCATTTGGCAGACGCTCTTATCCAGAGCGACGTACAACAAAGTGTATAACCATAAGCATTATTATAAGTAATAAGTAATTATTACAGGGATCACCCAATATGGATGCAATTACTCTCACATTAAAGCTGGCACTCTGCACTTTAACCATATTTTTTTCATATTCATACTTAATATTCATTGTTTTATTTCAAATCTAATGCGCTGGAGTATGGAGTCAAAACAACAAAAATTGTGTCACTGTCCCAAAACATTTTTTTTATCAAACTGTATGTAGAATGATCTATTGATAATAAATCTCTGTTGCAAAGAATTAATTTGATATGTACATCCAGAAGAAGTACCTGAATGGGGCTGAATTGCATTTTTGTCCTCATAAGGTGAATTCCTACCTGGTTGGTTTAGATACTACCTGTGGTGCATATATTTTGCAAAGAGTAATTCAACTATTCCACTCAGGGAAGAGCTTTTTGTTCAAGTCAGAGTTTATTTTTGGACTTGTTTTGTTAAAAAAAAATCACACGATAGTTGTGGTCATCTTTTTTTTATTTCTGATCAGAGGTTGTGGACGCATCCTTCAATCATGACCTCACACTGGGTTCAAACCACAGTGCAGATCATGAAGAAGACTTCAGTTTCAGTACCTTTGCAAGACACTGGGTGGTACTCAAGGCTTTCCCTGAATTTCAGACCTTGAAGCAAAAGCTGTTTAGCAAACATCTCCACATTATTCCTCAAACTATCAATGTCTTGAGAAGCTTCCATTTTTTGAGTTATTGCACTTGAAATTAATGAATATATATTCCAAATATATGCCTGTGTGTATGCATATGCAGTCTACTAACTGTGCAGGTACTACTTTTCTGGAGCTTGTGAAAATACGTGTTTTGTGCCATCAGGATATCTGGGACAGCATCAGCCTCTACAAGAGGTCTGTGATGATAGTTTCACACTCCTCATTCAGGTAGTAATGACTCACCATCTGTGCGTTACTATACTTTTCATCACTGCATTTCCAATGGTTTGAGTCACTGGTGCTGCTACACATACTGAAATACCTTCCATTTTAACATACTTTATCTACAAAGAATAAACATCAAGATTAAATATTTATTTCCCATAAGCAAGAAAATCACCAGTATTATTTGAAGATGAAAGAAACCCACATAGGTAGTTGTACCCTGGTGGAAATGGAGCTGGATTTATAACCAGAAAATTGTGGCTTTAAATCCCAGCTGAGGCTGGACTATTGTGCCATTGGGCAAGGTGTTCAACCAGAAGATGAATAATTAAGCAACATTATAAATTTAAAGCTAAGTCAGTCAGAAAATAGACAATAGGTGTTACACGTTGTCACAAAATCACCAGAGAATTGGGCAAGGCTTCCCATGTTTGATTTGTGCTTCACATCTTAAGTCATCCAGGTCAGTTCCAATTATGGCATTAGGTGAGCGCATCCCTTCTCTGCTGAAGCTGAACTGGGCTTAACAGAGTCAACCCTGGGGACCCAGTCCACAGATTGATTGCTACCTGGTGTGCTTTTACGTTTCCCTCCTCGGTGATCTCTTAAACCATGGTGATGTCAGAGCTCCAGTTCCTCTAGTTAAATTATCATGCTTACCCTGCAGGATGCATAATCTACTGTGCAGGTTGGGCCAAATAGAAGCAAAAATGCTCTAAAATGAATCTAATCTTTTTCTTATAATTCACACAATAAGCAGTAAATATACATGTCTAGAGACTATACCTCCTGTTTCATGAGATATGACTTAAAAGTCATGTTTAGGAGGTCACGATGTGGTTTGCTTCACATCTCATTGAACACACTTTGATGTAGTATAGGCTTAAAATGTCTTTCTGCTATAATGCAAATTATTTTAAACTAAAATAGAAATGTGTATGCTAGCACTTTTCATCCAACCTGCAACTTTCATTAAGAAAGGTCTCAGACTATGACTTTAAGACAACCACATTCAGTAAGGTAAATGTGCCACAGAGAAGTACCAAATGCTAAGAATGTTTGTTGCAAGGTCTGAAGTGTAAGATCATCATTTTTAAAATTAGTTTTAATAGTAATGAAATACCTCCCATTATATAAAAATAAATGGTGCAGAACCAGCATTCTTTTGGACTTGGAAATGCACAGAAGTGGGTCTTCATGTCCTCCTTCCATTTTGAGTGAAGCCACAACCCCCAATCCCCTGACAATGTGACAAATGATTTAGACCTCACACAAACAGCTGTAGGGATCCAACATTTATTTACCCCCATTAACTTTACAATAAAACCATTGACATTTTTAAATGTTAGCAAAAAAGAGAACAAAATTGTCAAGAACTTATTTACAGACAAAAATGCAGAGTAAAGGCTTACGTTTTACACATGACAACTCCGCCTCCTTTAAAACAGTGAACACAGTAGACTGAAAGCTCAAATGTGTTTTTTAGCCAAAAAGAAAATTTAAGTACATTGTAAACAAGCAAAAAGACAATGCTTTTTGAATCTTTAAAAATGCTTATTTTCTCTATACAGCACAAAATAATTGAAATTGGGGTAAAATATAGGAATGTAGAACTCTATAAGTTGGTCATATTTGTTTTAAATTCCTTCTAACAGTCATTTAACATGGAGAAATCCATTCTGCTCCATGTAGTTTTCATTTTTCAGATCCTGGAAGATGATAAAAATAAAATGTTATAGGGGTGCCACGCTATTAAAAAAAGATGTAGCGTTTTTGCCAAGTATTGGAAAAAATGGGACATCTGATTCCATCCATCAACGAACAATCCACTCCTACAATTCCATCAACCCCTGTACACATTAACAAAAATTCTTTATGGGAACAGATTTATTAATTGTTTTGCCAGAAACGTGATAGTTCTATCTGTAACAAGCATACCAGGGCAGTGAACTGTTGGTCAAATTGACATAGTGATCTTTCAAATTATGTAGGGTCTTTCGTATTATCTAGGATCTTTTTAACGAACGTGGCACAAGGAGTCTTTCACGCACATACATATATACACACACATATATACACATGTATTTTTACATGTATATATATGTGTGTATATATACACACATATATAAATATATATTTTTTTCCTTGAAAAACAGTTCAGAGTTCAAGATAGCAATCACTCCTGTGCGGAAGGTGCGGCAGGTGTTGAGCTGGTGTCCTCTGCAGGTTTTGCAGGCTCAGCGGCTGCGGCCTCTTCTGCCTTGGCCGTTGCGGTGGCCTGTGCCTCCTCTGCCTTGGCGGGGGTCTCCTCAGCCTTGGGAGGTTCTTCTCCCTTGGTTTCCTCCGCAGGCGCAGCCTCCTCCACCTTCTCTGCCGCGGGCTCAGCCGCAGCACCATTGGCCTCCTGCTTCTCCTCAGCCACCTCCTCCTTGACCTCTCCGCTGCTCTTCTTTGACTTTTTCAGCGAGATCCCCTTGAACTTAAAGGAGTTCTTCAGAGAGAACTTCTTCTTCTTCTTCTTGGGTGCCTCCTTGGCGGCCTCGCCCTCGGGCTTGGCGGCCTCGCCCTCGGTGACAGGTGCTGGCTCAATGGCATCCCCAGCAGCCGGCTCCTTCGTTGCCTCTGCAGAGCCATTGCTAGCTGCTGCGTCCCCATCAGGTTTAGCAGACACATCCCCATTTGTCTTGACATGACCGTTCTCCTATAGCGAGAGTGGGAGGGAAGGGAGCAGAAAAATAATCAGTACCGCCTGCTTTGTGAACAACACAGAATTACATGAAAAACATGCCTATACTTATATTCAGAAAATAACATTTTGTTTTTGAGAGAAATTAGAGAAAACTGTCACGAACACAATATTAGAATAAATTGCTCCTAATATCGAATTTATTCTGCGGTTTAATAATATGTTTTGGCAGGCTTACTAAGCGCATATCGAAACGCTGGCAGGCGACGCCTTGCAGTTTCATATAGAACCGTAAGGGGTCTGTCAAGTTCCAGAGATCTAGCGCGAACCACATCGGCGGCAGCATATTCAGACAAAAGAGCGAAAATAGCGTTGCTCCACCGAGTCATAGCAATCTTTAATGCTCGCCAGCCAGCCACGCTTATTTTTAATTCACCATGAATGAAAGTCATCGAGTTTCTACACAGAGTGGCCAGTGTATAAAATAATTTCATGAAATGTAGTCTATTCTGGCATGACCACATGCAGTTTTAGGGGGGCAGTCAGATTATTAACGTTAGCAATCCAGCAAACGCTAGCCATCTTAAATACATTCTGCAGGTGGGACCTTCGGCATAGCTAAAATGATTGTTCATCAACTGATAGGCAGTAAAATTGCGACAACCTTAAGAAATGCATAAATGGAGATAAACTCTAAATGGCTTTGGACGAATTATTTCTAGCTAAAATTCGCAGTGGGAAAGGGGTGGTAGCCGGCTAACGTTAGCTGATCCCGATGTTCATTTTTTCACTGAAGACGTTACAGGTAGATAGCAAGTTCCTCTGCTTTCCTGGTTCGTGTAACGTGTCATATATCGATAATATAACTTTTGCATACATTTAGATAATATTTTGTGTACGTTACTGTATTAATGAATTCCCTATATTTTAAACACTAAGTAGTTGGGTATTAAGTTGCAACTTGTGACAAAGTCGTATAAAATTAGTTATGTTACATCGAATACGACTCTTTTTAAGCAATACGAGCAAGATAGTTCGGGTAACTAGCTAATTATACCTGATGCTCAAGTTAACGCTACGACCCCTCATCTGATTTCCCCTAAGCCATTCAGCCACCATACATATCATTCACTAACGATACTATAACGTTTAGTCAAATAAATAACAAAAAACGGTACTGTTACCATCTTTTGCCTCAGAACCTTGACCTTTCACACAACACACAATTAATTATAATTTCAGCTAATTTCCATGGCAACGTTTTTCAGCCCTAACTAGCTCATCAGCATGTTGTGGGTAAGATAATAACACTAACGTTGCATAGGTAAGCTCGGTTATCAAAAACTGTCAGTAACGTTGGCGTTATTTCTGGATGTGCAATGCAAACGCGTGTGGGTGCCTACCTGGCCATTGGTTTTAACTGCAGCCGGATCAGCAACGGCGGCTTTTCCATCCACAGCCACTCCAGCCACTCCTCCCTTAGACACTTGGGATCCCATTTTATTTTATTGTGCCTGTAGATAACAAAACAAAAAATCTCAAAAGCTAATTTCTATTAAATCCAGCCCGTGGAGGGTTATGTGCATCCAAATGTGGAATCAGAAAAAGCCTTGGTTTTTATTTTTCTTTAAACCTTGAGTCGAAAATTGTAGTTTGTCCAAGCTTGCGATCCTAAAGTCCCCGCGCTCACACCACGGACACTAGACGCTCTATACAATTATATTTTCTACAACAGTGCTTGAAAAATAACCCTAGACTCCACCCATGGACGTCATAACAAAGCAATACCCAATCGAAAACGGCGGGCTGGGACACCATCGACTACTGAAGGCTTCTCTTTGCTTTGAGTAGTGCTAGTAATAGCTAAATGGCTAACGGAGATAGCCTGGTAACTTTGGTGCTTGAAGTTGTTGTAGGGATCTTTCGGACAAAAATCAACGAATTCAAGACGAAGCACGATAGATTTAACAATATAGAAGAAAATACACTTAGGCTGTAAAAAAAAACAGCGTCTTAGGGCTGAAAAAGGAACGTCAACCGCTGCGCTGCCATGCGTTCAATTTCAACAAGTTAATAATGGTCTGACCCATGGGCAATAACGCAACTGTTGATGGATAATTGCTTGCATTAATTTAAGCACAGAATGGCCACACATTGAGTTTAATGGTGTGTTGCAACAGCAAGGCACGTAATACCCAGTCGTACGAAGTATGGGCAGCTTTGGATGCGTTGTTCGTTCTGGTTGGTAAGAAAATATTTATGCGCCAGTGTAGATTGAGTATGCCAAATATATCCACATTGGAGAAAGAAAACTGTTAGATGGCAACCACCTAACATTATAAAAATCATCTGCAAGACATACTTCATAGTAGTGATGTATAATTTGTATATGCACACAGCCTTCTAGCAGAGACGTTTTTGGAGCATGACACTTTTTACAAAGTTTACACTTTTACAGTTTACAAGGCAGGAATGTGAACACGGTTAGCCAACGAACAGTGCTTATTTTAAATACAGAATGACTGAATATGGCAAAGCAGTTCAGGATGTTCTCATTCATTAAAAAAAGGATAAAAACTTGATAGTGGTAAATCAAAGCAGTTTTGTTGTATATTGTACACAATCTAATCCTTCTTGGCTTCTTCAAGGCTTCAGTCATGAGTGTGGATTGAGATTCATTTCATGCATTTCGAATGTGATTCGCTCCCTTTTCTCAGATTAGACAGATTGCGTCTGTTAATTCACGCAAGTGTGTTTAATGTACATCTATCACAGTTACATTTATTTCGTAGTAAATGTTCTGTTCCAGTAAGCGTGCTTTATTCTCGTCTAATTAGCATGGTATCGGGACTGCTATGAGGACAGTAACTAAAGTATTTGTGAAAGGTCTTTCCCAGTGGTCCTGTTTGCTGTTTTACACCCAGTGATACTGTCCTACTGAGCTTTGGCCAGTCCTGCCTGACGGCTCATTCCACCCCACCGCCCACACTCCTATTGTCACACCCACCTAGTGACTATCATTTCACATCTTCATTAAATTGCTATGGTATGTTTCAAGGCACCTCCCAACTGGTTTTACAGTATAGTCCTGCCTCTTGATGCCCTATGGAGAAATATCATTAATACTCCACCTTGTTAGTGAAGAAATGGTATCCCTAGACATATGGTCCTCTTCCTCTGCTTATTTTTACTACTGGACTTCACTTAAATGACTTTAATAGCCCTGGTTTCCACTTGTTAAATGTGCACTTCAAGGTCCCACTTTCACTGTGAGAAATGAGAACAAGCTTTTATGTAGCCCTATAGCTATATCAACGAGTTTCCATGGACTTCTTGAATGGCATAAAGTCCCTACTGTCTTATTGAGGAATGCGTGGCATGCAAATGATACCAAAGACTTATTCCCGTCATTTATGTGTGTCTGTTTCCAAGAATGGAATAACCTTAGGGGTTAAACATTCCTGCTCTCTTGTTAGTGAAGGAATGCTGAAAGGGTGTTTGAAAATAGCCAGATTTGAAAATACCCCCCCCCCCCCCACCCCGGAATTCTTCAGTGCCTTTGTGATGTGGTTTATTTTTCGATGACGAGCCCACACACATCATTCTCATCTTGAATGCGTCAAGTGCTGTTTTTTCCTCCAGTTTATAGACACAGGCTTTCTTTGTCAGGATGTCACTCAGTGAAACACAAGTAACCCCAGTCCTTCACAAAGAGTATCACTTTTTTCATATTAATTATTTGTTTGTTTATTTATTCATTCATTCAAAATCCCTTGATATTTGGAGAGAAAAGACCGTGACAGTCAGGATTTGCATGAGAGTGGATGTGATCATTTGTGGCTTGAATGGTATGATATGCTTTTGAGCAAAAAATCTGGATGCATTGTGAACAAATCAAATTTACACGAAGGGCTGTGCTAAAGTGACTTTTTTGACCCCTCCAATCATAATAAATGTAATACTTTTGATCATTTCAGCCTGTGTTTGTCGCAGATGTGCAAGCGGGTACAACATTTGTCACTGGGAATCAGTGTGTGTTTCCGATTTCAGCTCCCAAGATATGAGGAGGTACAGCAGTGCATTCTGGGATATTGTTGAAGTGCTTGAAGGAAGGCTAGGCCACTGAGAGTCCTAATTCCCTCTGGCTGTGGTGGGGTGGACTAATTTCAGTAGCGTTCAACACAGGGTTTCTTATCTTACTCTTCTTTTTTTTCTGGGAGTCAATGGTTCTTTTTGTTTGGCTTCCCAGATTTCATGCCCAAACACGGGGCAAGATTTACATCCTCAAAAGGCCCTATTGTTCTGTTTTCAGTCAGCCAGCTGATGAGCATCACACGCCAGGGGGAGGGCAGATGAGAGAGAATGAAAGAGATAGGTAAGAGCAAGTGAAAGGGTGAAATAGTAAGAGTAAGTGCTAGTGAAGTGGAGAGTAAGTGGGAAAGTGACATGGAAGAATTGTGTAACACATCTGTGGTAGGAATTGTAAATGAATCTAGATGTTTCTGTTGGTACACTTTCATTTCCTTCAAAACAAATACATTTAAAGCATGCACAAAATGCGTGTTTACTATCGCGGCTAGAACAAATAGCCCATCCTGTGTTGTTTTACATATGTTAAGCAAGAATGCACTCTATATCTGCATGAAGTCCTGGTTTTAACAAATTCCATTTAAAATGAATTGTTTAAAATTCAGAACTTAGGAGACGGTTCCTTAATTTATAAGTGCATACAACATAGCATGCTATATATTTACATCATAGCAACGTGAGGAGAAGGGTGTGTGAGCATGGGGCGCATTTGTCATGTTTACACAAGCTGGAAGATGCCATTAAAATCTCTTCCAATGTTGTTGTGTTGGTGTTGTTCAAATTCAGTATGCATGATTGACTGCCAAAAAGGAAGCAGACCCTGGAGGAAACTCAAATTCATTTGACAGTCATGCTCAACACTTTCTTCAAGGTGACATTATTCATGCTCCAAACTCCTCTACTTCCTTTATAAATGTCAGTTGCGATAGCGCTGCAGATGGGGCTCTGTGCAGATGGGGCTCTGTGTAGCACGGCTCATAACGAAGCTGTGCTAAAGGTGGCTCCCTTTCAGCGCAGCCTTGTCACCACAACTGCGTTTTCTCTCAGCGCCTCCTCTCTCTCATCGTCAAAACTGAACAACCGGCATTGTTGGGGTTGCATGATTTAATGTGTACTGGTCACTTCACAAAGCGTATACAGTTATAATCACCCAACCAATTCTAATGATTACCTCTTGATTTAAGGCAGCTTCCCTCAAAGTAACACAGAGATACATATGGCATGGCCCAGGACAGGTTTCTAAGAGGGAAAATAAATGTACACAACATGCAACTTTCTTACAATGGTTAGACGGTTAAAATAAATTATCATATTTTTCTCAAGGCTGATGTAGGGAAATAATCTAATTTGGTGGGCCGAAGTAAGTAAGGACTAGTTTTGTTGTTATAAACGGCATATGTGTGTTTCATAAGTTCCATACCTCTATGATATACTAGTGATTTTTTATTTATTTAAAAAAATCTAATTTAGAGGCTATCAGATTTTGTTTATTTTTAACTGAAGCTTAAACACTAAATATTTTTAAATATAAAATTGAAAATATGAATAGTTATTTTCCTTTTAATTGGGTTCTCATATGTCATTGGCATGTTTTCAATGATATAGAAACATTCTACTTAAATTGAATCCTTAGATCATGTGGATCATATCGACATGAATACTCTATATGCAGTGATGGTGGTGGAGGGCAAATCATGTCAGGTTTATTACCTGTGTATATGTCAGGTAAAATAAAGCTCTAGTTTCACATTGTTACAGTTCAAGATTAAATACAGCTGAACGTTTGAATTCTGGGAAAGGGGAAGGTTTTTGGATGAAGATTTTCACAATTACAAGAGTAAATGTGTATTGACACCAGGTCCTCTCTGTTGCTTTTCAGCTGTGAGCCCTGGCCTGGGGCAGAAGTGGTAGGGATTGTGGTGGATGCTGTTTGATGCTGAAATTCAGCATTACTTATCGAGCGCGCTCAGTGCCTGAGACCAGTCTTAACTAGGCCAGCAGTCTTCTCTCAGCTGCGGAGAGGAAAAAAACGCGGCTGTGCCTGCCAGCTGCAGACAGTTGTTCCTTTCACAGCCCACACGTACACGCATGTGCACATGCACAGTCGTTTGTATGAGAAAGGGGAAATATTTCCCCATGTCTGCATTGTTCATTTTAGCACCAGGTTATCGCGAGAAACCATCGTTTCCCATGTTGCACTTGAATCCATGATCAATTCTGTCTCTCAGTCTTGGAAACAGACACACAGATCTCTCAAAATACTATATGTGAAAACACACTTTCTATGGTGTATACAGTATATGCATAGGTGGCAGTGTAGTATAACATTGGGAAACTGGGCTTCTAATACAAAAGGGTACATGTTTACTTCCCAGCTGGGGCATTACCAGTGTATATTTGAGCAAGGTTCTTAAATGGCATTGCTTTTGTAGAAATATCCCGCTTTATGGATTTAATGTAAAACTATTCTGTGTACAAGCCATTTAGGATAAGAGCATATTGTTAATGTGTATCACAATCAATTATTTGTAGCTACCCATGCTTCAGTCACTCTTACACTATTTCCATGTCCTAGTTTTTATTTTTTTTATTTTAATGCATAGGTTTTACCACATGTAAAATTTTTAATGGTGTGTATGTTCCTGTAGGTCAACTACACATTAAAGATGGAGCTGCACACATTTCTCACAATGGATTGAAAGCATAAGACTCAGGTTTATGGCTCAGAAGCCTCAGAATTATACCCTTCACTGGTTTGTCTTTGGAACAATGCATTACTCCCTTGCTTCCTGCAAAAATCCAATCCTGTTCCAATAGAAAAATCTGTTCTTTTTGAATAAGGAATGCACTGCATATTACATTTGATCAGCTGGAGTAGTGATCCCACACACTCCATTCACTGCTTTTATTGGAGAAACATTACATTGCCATGTCACTGTGCTACACATCCTCTGTTTCTGCCATGTTATGTTAGGGAAAGATGAATGCTTACAGGCCCTCACTTACAAGTAGAGTGACAATCTTATGTGTGTATGAACTGGAAACTCCAACCCTGTCAAAAAGGATAAGCAAGTAAGTTAAGGAACTGAAATCTTAGACAGCGAAAACAAAGCATTTCCTTTTTGATGGTGATGGAAATCAATAGGCTTGCTTACTTTGAAGCTTCTTTATTAATAGTGGTCAATTTGCTTGCTTAAAGCAACATCCTGGGCCAAGTGACTGCCTGTACCCAGCAGGTATACAGGCAGCTGGTGGGTGAGTTTTGGGCATCAGGAAGCCTTTGTTCTGCCCTGTTCACAAGTGACAACCTTTTGCAAGTGCACAGTGGGTGCTCTCTCTCTCTCTCTCTCTCTCTCTCTCTCTCTCTCTCTCTCTGTCTCTCTCTCTCTCTCAGTGCTGCCCTGAGTCCCCGTCTCCTGGGTTCAGACAGGGCAAAGGGGAAGGAGAAGACGCGTCAAACTGAGCTTTTCTTTCCAGAAAGGGGAAGTGGTTATTTTTGTATTTTTGCTCTTGGTGTGGGCTGGCTCGCCACTCGTCGGGCACAATAATCACGCACACTTGCGATGGGAGGAAGTGAGAGCCCTTCTGCCCGTTGCACTTTTAACTCACGACCTGGGTTTGATGAAAGAAAAACCATCTGTAAGAGTAATACGAGGGTTCCTCTAACAGACTTCTGCAATCGATTCGACTGACTACTTCAGTTAGGAAACCAAAACTCTGAACAAATTTCTGTAGTAGAATGAACTAATGTACTTCTGGACTCAGGCATTCATCCAGAGAGAATGCAGTGGTTCACGTATTACATTCTACCCATTTAGACATCTGCATATTAACTGGTTAAAACTTATTAAATTCAGGTTCCTCTCATTTGTTCAAGGGAAGTATCCCACCTGTAAATCCAGCAAGCTTCAGAATCACTCTTTTTCACCTTTGACTCCTTAGCTGAAGCAAATGGTGAATTCACATCACCCAGAGCTGCTTAGGTTATTGCTCCACAAGTTCTTTCCCACAATTTACTGGGCACCAACAGTTATCATCAGTGAGGAATACATATTTCCTCTGATTGGTTGTGCCTCTTCTGTAGTATTATGTAGCCTGTGTGAAAAAAAGCAGTCATTGGTTTGCTGGGAGGTGCGTTGGAGGAGTGCACGTGCTTCAGCTGCAGCGTTACATGTGTGGGTGCAGGTGGCACAGCAGTAACTCATAAGACAAATTAGTAAATTCCAAACTGAGGGGTAAAAAAATAGAAAAATGTGTACATATTCACTACATGCTACATTTTTGATGTGATTTACACTATATAGAAAATCAGTGCCCTCTGCAAAGTGGGTGTGAGGAAAAACTTTAAGACCAAGCAGGCTTCCCAGCAATTGCACATGTAACAGTGCTAGAGGGTATTGTTAGGACATGGGCATCTTAGATATAGTTTCCCCCAAAACCCGTTTTCTTCTTAGCATTACACAACAGGTCCCTGTGTCTTGAAAGGATGCCAGACAAGCCTGCCCTCCCCCGCTACTCCCTTCCCCCACCTCCGCCTCTGCCCTAGGTTTAAAAATAGCCTGTTATCGTGCATTCCAACATGTCAGATTGTATGTAAATTTGCCTTAATGCTTTCTCATTTGCATCTATTGTTGTTGTAATAAGGTCATTGTCATGCTCATATGTCAGAAGGAATTTTCCCAGTACCTCACCATTTAGCCTCAGACGCCGTCCCCTTACTCACTAGGGGGAGGGGTTGTACAAGAGGGCAGATCCCACCCCGTTATGTGGCACTGCTAGGGGCTAGGAAACGGTGGCTCATACATGTTACAGCCATACGGGTCTGTTTTTGCTTTGCGTGGAAGTTATTTGGCAGAATCAATATTTGTATTGCTAATTGTCGTTCATAATATGTCCATTAGATGTGTTTTATGAGTGTGCTTTCTGCGAGAACCCCACCTGGATGAGTGAACAGGTTGGGATCCTGTCCATCAGCCCTCCCTCTCATTCAGGCCTCATAGGCTCTCTGTTTGAAAGCACAAAAGGAACATGTGGGAGGGAGTGAGAAAAGAGAGAGGGAGAGAAGTGCAGTACTGATGAATGAGATGATGGCACACTGACCCACTAATGCTGCAGTTGCAGAGCCAGTGGGCCTGCTCTGTCCTACTGAACTGTTTGTGCATGCACACACACACGCACACACATACACGCACGCATGCACACACACATACACACACGCACACACACACGCATTCACACGCACACACACACGCATACCATATTGGCTGGATTGATTTCCTTTTTACATCAGAAACAGTTTGATGTAATTCTGGTGAATTAATGTCATTCCATTTTGCACAATTTACCTTGTCATGAGGGGATACTCATGTTTTGAAATGTGTGTCAGAACTGAACTAATTCAGAAACAAAATGCAAAATGAAGGTAAAGGTATTACAGAAATACACAAGCAGTCTTAAACAGGTAAGACTCACAGCCTGGGCCTATAAACGGCTGATGAATGATGTACCTTTTCCCCCTTTATACTTCTACGCAGCAAACTGATCAACAACAAACCAGCACTGATAGAGTACATTTTACACTGATTTGATCAGCTTTACGTTCATATGAACTCTGTCATAGTTGAATTAACTCAGAAGACGTTTCTGTGTAACAGTCCCATTGGTGTGAATGACTCAGACCCAAAGTGAGGGACGGGGGAATGTTCCTCAGCTGTAGCACTAATGTGACCATTCTCAATGTCATTAAATGCCCTAGACGACAGGCACAGCATCAAGCCTTTTGAGCTTGCCTTCCTCCGCTGAAACGGAATGAAAATGATTTATTTCTGATTCTATTTCTGAGGCTCAATTTCCGTCTGTGCTCCAGGATGTCCACTTACCAAGGAATTTGTAAAGATGCGAAGGGGAAGATGGGAGAGTGACAGCAGTAAAAGATTAAAGGAAAGGCTCTAAATATAGCCCAGTCCAGTGAAAACATGACATATGCATGGAAGCTTGCTTTCCTCCCTCATTCATAAGGTGAGCAAACTCTATCTCCCTCTCTGGCATCTTTAGCTTGTCCCCTCTGCCAAACTATTTCTAGCCTCCCATGATTGTTAGCATATTATTCAATACAAAATAACGTTCATGGTTTGAGATGAAGGGGGGGCCTTCCTCAGATGTGCATGTGTTTTCCACACAGCCGTCTGGTGTATGACTAACAAACTATCTTACACTGACATCACAGACATTAGACTAGCTCAATGATCTCCTCCACTCATAATATAGTATTAGATGCCACAGATCATGGAGGCAGAGGTTGTTTACAGGCGGCTTGGTAATGAGCAGTGCTCCCGGGCTGGCTCTCATTCCCATTCTCATTTGACAGAAATCCCCCCTACCAAGCTTAACTACTGTCTCTATGCTATTATCATAGTGAATCAGTGTCAATATGAAGCGGAAGGGTGCATGCTAATTTTTGGTGCTGCCATGTTAAAGTATAAATGCACAAGGAAACACAATGGTGATAACCAAACATGGTAGTCTGGCATGGCAGTGGAGCTGTGGCTATTGTCTGGGCTAAAGCCTCACACAATAGTTCATTCTCTGCTGGAGGTTTAAATAAGTTGGGAGAGTCTCGCACAATCCAATGTGGACACTAAATCATGTTCATACGGTGAGCCAAATTCAGATAAGAATTTATATGATATTAATATAACAGCTGCATTAGAAGAAAGAATGTACACAAGCAACACCAACAATGGAACTAGTTATTGTAAAAAATTTGACAATGTGAAACTCAAATGAGTCAAGTCTTTGTAGAGATTGAAAATCAACTTCACTTCATCAATATAGAGAATGACTATCCATATTTGTAACTGCTGATATAAATTCTAGTGCTGGCTTGTAATATTATAATATATATTATATATATATATATAGAATATATATATATTAATATATATATATATATATTATACTTATATATATATATATTATATATATAATTACTGTATGTCCTGACATTCTGCAGATTGTGGAAACCATTTTTTATTGCTGTCATTTCTATCCAAATTATTCCAATTGTGTTTATCAATGTTTGTATTTAGACAAAACAGGATTTGAAAACCAGATATGGTTTTATCACACTGTTTCCCTCTTAATACAATGATATCTCCTATAATAGTAGCAGTAAAACAGGAAACAGACCATGATAGTGTTGAGGAAGTAGAACTGCTGGTTTTTATGACAACATTTCTATTCTTGTACTCATCCTTTTGTATTTTTGGGCTTTCCTTTGACCGAGTCTATATGTGGACACATTTCAAAGAGCTCAGGTTATATAAAGTCTCTGAAAATATGAATTTTCCTCCTGTAGGTTTCTAAACACAGTATTAGGTTACAATTGGTTGATAGCATCCAAACAGATTTCTTGCTGCAGATCATCAGTGTACATGGTGGTTAAGGAACTGTGTTTTTAAATCAGGCTGCAGGTTAAAATTGACTGTGAGACACTGCAGTAATAACCTTGTGCATGGTGCTTAACCTCAAGCTGTTTCAGCATACATCCAGCTGCACAAAAGGGTGGAATGTGGAGAATGTAAGCAATGCGCGTATCTGTGTATCTCAGCGTCTGCTACGCAAAGAAGTAATTGGAATTACAATGGCTGGATTTCAAGCATTGATTGCTGATTCCCAAATGAGAGGGGGAGGGCTATTGATAATAAACTCCATTGGAATTTCAGCACAGCGTACTTGCTCCTTTCTTTCCGCACATCCATTTTTACCCTGGAGTGCTGCCATACATACTGCCTTTCTTTGGTCAGACGTTTTTATTTACATTTAGTCTGGCTGGCCGGGGTGCCTATCAATGCCGTCTTCCTCAGACGTCCACTATAAACAG
Organism: Anguilla rostrata; assembly: GCF_018555375.3. Classification (NCBI taxonomy): domain Eukaryota; kingdom Metazoa; phylum Chordata; class Actinopteri; order Anguilliformes; family Anguillidae; genus Anguilla; species Anguilla rostrata. The sequence continues at coordinate 28,795,386 of NC_057940.1, read as the reverse complement.
CCAGTGAAAAAACCCAAACAGCTCCCCTCCCTGACACAGAGGCCAGCTTGCAATGTGGGCATAAGGCCGCAGGCTAACAAAGCTCAACTTTGTCTTTGGTTGCACAGCAGAGCAGTGAAAAAGTATTCTGCCTCTCAGTTTTCGGGCGTGAATGGGAAACCCATCCTTCAGATATCATGGGCCGTCCGTGAAGCATTTTCTTCCCGCATTGAAATCAACTGGTAAGGAGCTGCAAATGAGCCGATGCATTGCAGCAAACAAACAGCAGAAACACCTAAGAGGTAACACAGCTCCACACAGATAGCCCGATACCAGACCATATGTCAATAGCAGTCACCGCTAATGAATCAGGGGGCCGGTTTCGCACAGACAGTCTTGCTGTGGTGCTTCCAAATTTATACAAAACACTCTCAGTTCAGAGGAATGCTGTGACTGGACCACAGAGACAAGCTAACAAGGAGCTAATGTGTTAACAGCATTTATACACAGCTGATAAGGTGGTAGTAGTGCACCTGGAGCAACGCTGATAAGACTCAAACAACTCTGCCTTATGTGTTTCATTGCAGCATTGATAAGCATAGCCTTGTAGCTGGCTGATATTTAAGCTACGGAGGTCAGAGCTTCTGACGGGTTGCTTCAAGTTTTGACTTCGTTTGCTATGTGATAAATAAATCCAGGAAATGTTATGGAAATTTATTGTCCAAGTTTGATGCATACAGAAATAGAAAACTGAGCTGAGCTAAAGCCCTGTCACCTCACTGAGTACTAGATTGCAAGAGAAAGTTACAAAGAAGAGGGGAAAAGACTGATGGAGAACTAAGTTGCCCTGGCACTAGAAATCATCAGGAGTGAATCACCGGCCATTTTGGTTCCCACCAGGCATGTTCACATGATCAGCGAGTGGGAGCACCACCCTGGTGTGAGAGCCAGCTCTCTGTGCCTCATCCTGAGTGGCGTCAAAAAGAGAAGCAACAGGAAGAAATAGACTCATATACAGCTGGCTACAGTCTGCTAGTCTCCTTTCCTCTCAGTCTCAGTGCAGCAAAATAATTACACACTGTGTAATAACAAAATAATTACACACTGGTAATAGCCACACTGTTTGTAGTAATATTGCCTTGACCATCAAAACCACTATCGCTCATGTGTATACCACTGCTGAAACTATCACTGCTTCACTTCTGCTTTTAATACTTTTTCTGCAACAACTGCTACTACTAGAAGCGCAACTGTTCCTGTTGCTGTCGCTACTACTACTACTACTACTACTGAACTACTACTAATGGCGCTGCTACTACTAATACTTGTGAAAATGACCAGAGTGTACATAGGTTCTAGAGTGGAAAACAGTGGGACACTGGGATTCAGTGGAGAAATCCCATCTCTCCTCTGACCTTCCCTATGATGGTATTCACCTCACTACCACCTACACTGGCTCTGTGTGAGAACTGAAACAGAAAAATATCACTGCATCAAAAAGCACTTTTGCATATGAATTGTGTCAACCAACAAAAGCTCTACCAGAATACCAGGAATTATTCACAAATGTTGTTCACTGGACAGGGTGAACCAGCTTCACCACAACTCATTAAAGAGATGCTGTAATAAATAAATAAATATGCTGTAATCTAAATAAGTTTAAATCTTTGGGCCAAGCAAGGAGTGACATCTTACTCATTGGGAGAAATAATTTATTTGGTTTTATTGATTTCTTAGCAGACATAGGTTGCAATTTATGCATTATTCATTTGTACATCTGGACATTGTTTAGAAAGCATTCAGTTTGAGTACAACAGCAGTTCCCAACCTGGGAACTGCACCTGACACCTCCTGGCCACAAGCCTAGTTTCTTATCCACCATGCCATATTGCTACCTCCGTAGGATCTTCATTCTCATTCAGTGGATATCACATTACACATTTGAATACAGAATTTCAAGACAGGGCCAATTTAACATCATCATGGTATTTTAAAGAAGTCCAACATGTCAGCACTAATTTTGAAATATGTTTACTTTATAATGTGTAATTTATGATTTTAATTTATGGCGTGATGGTTTCTGAGGGCTTACTTAAATTAAGTGTTGTTTCCAAGGGCAAACTATTGCCATTTTGGTTATGAGTGACATGGAATGCACAGAGGTAGTTTAGTCAGGAAACTGTTGCTGCTACCTACCAATGGTCGGCCTCAGCAATCGTCTACTCATGCATTTCCATAATCAACCAATCACACACACACAACACATTTTCTCATATCCATCCAATCATATGCACACATCACCAGTGGAGCGCTTTTTTTAAACCAACAGTCAGAACTCTCCAGTGCTGCTTATTGTCTGTGCTGCTTTTGCATGCTTTATGTGCTACTGCACAGAATTGTGCTCACCCCAGCTACCACCTGTTGTTTGGATCTGCTTCTAGGTACTGGGGGGGGGGGGGGGGATTCATGTATGTGTATGTGAAACTCTTGAGCGTTCCTTGAGACCCTTTCGTGAAGCACCACAAAGAAAGAGGTCCCGGTTCCCCATTAGCCAGGCCCTTACACACGCACTCTGCCTATTAATGCACAATCGCTACTGAGAAAATGGTTTCATTTGGCCATTGACCAACATGCCTTGTTTTTCTCTCATTTAGGTTGTTGCCATTTTATTGGGGGGGAGGGGGGCTGTCTTTTTTCCCCCCATCCTCCCACTCTCTCTTTCTTGGTTCGTCTCTCCCGTGTCCTGCGTCCTTGCGTGACCAGCCATCTTTATGACCCTTTCTATTCATTTTGTCTCTTTATTTCTGTGCCCACCGAATCCCCTCATCCCCGTGGTTTCGCTCTCCCTCTTTCTCTCTCGGCTGTGTGGCAGCCGGCAGGCCGCTGGTGAGAATGTGGGGAGGGCTTGAGGGACAGAGAGAGGGCACGCCGAAGCCGAGCGATGGCTGTGACCCGGCGGATTGCCACTGAGTCAATAACACTGGCCCCTGTGTTCAATGGGAACAATGGGAGGGAAGGGAGGCAGGGGGTGGAGCTACGGCCTGACAGCTGGGGAAGAGCTTGGCTTCAGTTAAGCCTCAGACTCTGTCAAAGCCACAGACACACACCACACCACACAGACTGGCTTTTTATCTCTGACAATGAGGAGGGCATACATCCGTTTGTGTGTGTGTGTGTGTGTGCGGGTGTGTGCGCATGTGTGTGTGTGTATGTATGTGTGTGTGCGTGTGTGTGTGAGAGTGTGTGTGAGTGTGTGTGAGAGACCGAGAGAGAGAGAAAATATGCTGACAATATGCTTTTGAAGAAAGAGAGATAGAGGGAATTAAGAGAGGAAGTATTGGTTAGTTTTATGTTTATGAGTATGCCTACGTCCTAAGTCGAGTTTCTGTTAAGGAAAATTACATAAGCAAGTAAAAAATGTACATTTTTCAAGATACAATATATTTCTTGCATATACTGCACCTGTGTGAATCTGAAAAGCCAAAGGACAATGGCAACATAAGTCTAAACATAAATAACACAGTATTGAAGATCAATACATAAAGAGTGCTACATATGACCTTGAAATATCGATATTGCTATAAATTCCTAATATGCGCCAAATTTGATTTTGGACATGAATGAAATGCCCATGTGGAAGTTTGATCTTACTGAAAAAACTGATGTATGCAGTGAGTTCATGAGACAGAGAAAACTGTACCATTATTACCCAGCAATCAGTGCCCCAGCTTCAGCTGCAGCAGACCCCCGCCCCCCCCCACAACAGAACACCAACACCACCTAGTCGCCATGACAATGAAGCTAATCTGCCATGGAAAGGCTCAGCCAATCAGAAAGCAGAGACCCGTGTAACACTAGGTGACCCCTAATAACAGCATCAGTCCGGAACAGGGCAGTCATCAGAGGCCCCCTGTCGATGCAGCTCCCACACAAAGCCTGGTCCTGAGATTATTGACCTGTGGCTGGATATAGATACCAATACAGGTATAGAGTCATATCTATACTGTTGATTAGCGGCAGAGATGCCATTTTCCACAGCAATGCCCTTAAGCTATATGCACAGTAATGTATCACCATGACACACTCTTTATGCATGGATCTAATCTTACATTGCTTGAATTTTCCACTATGTCATTTAGGTAGCTGTGGCTTGTGGTAAAGTTTACTGTCAAAGGGAAAATACTTTGGGATGTGGCTCCCTGTAAACAGTCTGGTGCCTTAAACATGACCCTGTGAGGGTGCTGGCTTCCTGAAAAAACTTTTGTTTTATGCAAGTTTTCTGCCACTCTGCTGGTATCTATTGGATCCTAACCCTTACACTGGAGCACTGGAATATTGAGGAAAATTGATCTCTGATATTAATCTCGTATCACCTCTGACGCCTCCATCAGGATCGTTCACCATCGCTAACTGCATTCCCCAGATGTCACGTCCGACGGCGACAGCTGTCTGTCAAATCGAAAACACATCTTTAAGCAGATCTGCTGCAGGCTTACAGACACTTGGCTCAAAACAGCAGTCAAAACAACCACAGTCTGGAGGACAGGGACACAATTATTCAACAGCAATATAGCTATTATTATTATTAATTATTATTAATAATAATAAATGTTAACAAATTTGAGTTTCCTAATTAAATGCCAAATGTAGACAGACGGGCAATGATAGACAATGAAGACAAACAATTCTCAAATTAAAATAAAACAAAATTCACAAGACACAGTGCAGGCCTCCATATGGAATGTAATTGAGGATATGTAGCAAAAGCTGTAAGGACCAGGAATCTCACAACATTTTTTGCTGCAATTTACCCAAAATCCTCTAATTCCACAAAGCCTCCCTTTCTGCTGAGCCTCCACCTCTAAACCCACTTGCACACAAGCCCTCAAGTCTGGCACCGCGTCCACACTGCATTCTGGGATACAGCAGCACTCAGCAGGAAGGGGTTAAACTCGCACACGCAAATTGGTTTCCTGTCTCCATGACGATACCAGTGACGGAGACCTAGTTATGACAGCCCCAGCGATGCCGAGCTGGCAGCATGATGCATCATAAATGATACATGGAATTCATCTCAGATATCTCATTTTGTGCACACTAACCAGGGAGCCCACGCTATTCTTTGCCCTTTCATATTAAGGACGTGGATGAGCCCATTTTCAGGATGTATATAGCTTCCACTCAATTCACTCAGGTTTCAATGTCTTTTTCCAAATCCATCCCTTTACTCCATCCTTTCTGTAGCTTTCTAATGATCCCATTGGCTACAACCATGAAGTCACAATTCATTGACCCTGGCCCATGCTGCTCCACATTGCCCTGCTGACAAGAAGCTGCAGAGACACAGGCAGGGAAGTACAAGCTTTCTCTCTTCATAAATGCCATTGGACACATGGAGGCTTGACTGTGGCATGTGTGCGACTTGAACATCCCACATGACGAGGTTATACCTGAGGATGTGCAGTCCTTTGTACAGTAACTGGCAGCAGCAATGCAGATGAATGGAGGTTGGGCTTTCCATTAAGACATATTGGGCCAGTTTCACAGACACAGATTACGCCTGGTTCTAAAATAAATTCTATTTTGAATGGAGATCAAAACTCAATTTCGTCCTGGACAAAGCTTAATCAGTGTCTGCAAAACCGGCCCAGTATCTAACTCTTAGCAAAGATGCTGTCTGTTCTAATAAATGACAATAAGCCTAAAGGTGTGAGAAAGGATGGAGGCAAACAGAGAGGGCTGAGGAGGCACAAAAGAGAGGTGGCGATGAGTCCTGTCATGTTACATTTGCCTAAATGCTAATCAGCAAAAATCCACCATTCTCATGAGGTCATTGTTGCGACACAGTAGTACATCCACAATGTTGCCAAACTGTTGTTTGAATGTTTCACTTCTTAGTCTGTTTGACTGTGGTGATGCGTACACACCGAATGGTAGAAACAGTCTCAGCACTCCCACCTTTCCTCTCCTTGACGTTCCTCGGAGTCTTCCGCACCGAATGAAAGGAGTGCCCCCGTCCTTGCCTCCGAAGCGCGGCTAAGCACTCTCAGAAAAGCTGGGAATTAAAGGGACTCAATTCTGTTTGGACGGGGCTCTCTCCCCGTCTGTTGCCTGCTGGTTATATAAAGTAAAAGAGAATTCTTAATCAAGTGCTGGAGAAGAAGGGGTGGGGGAGGGGGTGGCGGTGGTGGGTAAGGGGGGGGCTCAGAGGAGAAAGTGTTGACCTAATTCTGCAAATGGCTTCTCAGCTGAGCCAGACAGGCTCTCGTTCTGCTGCTGTAATTTTAATGGCTGAAAGTATATTTTTGAGGACTTCTTGCCCGTTTTCCCTCTCTTCCTCCTGGGCTTTGGGTCGGTACCACACAATCATTCTTTATAACAAATTCTGTCTCGACAAACAAATGAAACAAAACAAACCATAAACCAGGCCATTTTCACGTCTGAGAGGAGCCGGTGAGAACATCGGATTATGCAGCAAAACGATGAAGTGGGAAAAAGGGGGTAATCAAGCATATGGCTGACCAGTTGCATGCCGTTTTGTTGGGCCAAAAATCTCATTACTCCATTTTTTCGATAAGACCCCGACATTCTGAAGGTATTTTCATTGTGTTCATTGTTCAGGACAACAGAGTTTGCTTTTCAATAGAAGAGGAACAAAAAGCTTTAATAATGCATACGCATATATAACATAGAGCACGCAAATCAAGGTTATAACAGGCTTTATGTTTTTCTAAACCGGTTTTCAGGTGTGTCATTTCAAATTAATGTGATGCGCCTGAAGCAAATAAATGAATGGGTCCAGTGTCTAGGTTACAGCTCAGTTCAGGTTCAGATCACTGGTCATGATGCTGGGTAAACAAACACATCAATGCCCACTTTGCAAACAATGATCCTTTTTTAATGCCTTCCTGGATAATGCTGAAAAGATATTTTCAGGCACATTAGCTCTCAGTTTTTAAAAATATTTGAATGTTTCATGAGAAAACTCCTGTTAACTTTGTAAACTGCATTACCGCAGAGACCTCAGGTCTCACAAATAATGTGAACCCCCTTTCAGTAGCAACCAGCTCTCTCTGGTCTCCCATGGTTTATTTTGTAATACATTTCCGATTTCTGAGATCTTTGTGATTGTGCTGTAGAAATATTAACCTCACTGTCTAGCCTTCAAGGCTCACCTTACATGTCGATTCAGAATTGCCACCTTCTTTTGCGTGTCATATTTGAAATGCAAAAAAGGTGGGTGTTGTGCTTTATTTAGTATCTGCAAAATCAATGTATACGTCAATGCAGGTAACAGTCCATAACTTGCACCCTCACACACCGTTAGCCTATATACCACAGAGATTGGAGATGGAGCGGGGCGTGCTTCACAGGCCTCCGTGCTTCTTGGGTTTCCACACGTTTGCCCAGCATTGTAACCCTCTCATTGGCGAGCTGGGGTCAAGAGGAGCGGTGTCTGACATATGGCCGCACTTGTTCGGGGAGAGGCGTCCTCTCTGTTGACAGGAGGCACTGCTCAGTAATTGGATCCCATCAGCACTCCCTTAGCGCACCGCTTTCAGGAATCCAGAGGTGACAACACCTGGCCTTGTCATGTCTCAGAACACGCGGGAGAACCGCCAGGATTAACGGCACCGACTCCTCAGAAACACAGACCGGCGTCCGATTGGCCCATAATATACCTTCAGGAAATGAAAGGTGTAACTTCACCATGATGAGGTAACGCAGGCATTATTGATAAAAAAATTTAAAAACTCACTACATATAACTCCTTTGCCATTCACTGGCCTCTGAAAAGGCTCTGGCATTGCTGGACTGTTTAAAAAGTATTTTAATTCCTATCCAGGCTTCAGCAGTCACCTGTGTGGCTTTATAAATACATATTCAATGTTCGTATTGTTCCTCAGAAAACACAAAAATAAATCAGATGTCTGAAAATCAGGGTAAAGTTTTTTTTTTTTTGCCATCACGGCTGTCCCTCATTGTCTGCAAACATTGACCATCTTGTCCTGGGTTTCAGTTCAGACATTTCTGAGATATTCTTTCAATGAAATTAAGGTGTTAACACAAACAAAGTACATTCAAATTAGACTCCTGTAATGACAAGATATTTCACATGCGTACCAACACAATTCCAGGAGGTTAACATGCGTAACTTTTTACCAAATTAAGAAAGTAATTACTGAGTATGTGCCAGAGAACAGCAGTGCTGTGTCTCCTAAACTTCAGGAATCCACAGTATTTTATCTGCAACAACATGTTTACCTGCAGCATCCTGAGGTGATTTGTTGTCTAAAATGGTGGACAGACAGCAGAACTGACTGCCTTCTGGCCACTTGCACCATACAAAACAATACAATGCAGTATTTGCAAATGAAATGCTCTGAAATAAATTTTATAAACTATTTTTTTTTGCCTGAAGCAAGTATAGATTTCTGAAAGCAATAGTATTGTATCAAACTCTTGGTTATGATGACTACTTAGAAAGTGAGCTAGTTTCCACAGTAAATGAAGATGGAATTCATCAAAGTATTCATTTTTTATTTTTGAACATTTATATTCCATTTATTAAGAGGGCATAACACATGCACATACTTAAATTGAATAGTTGTTTTGCCTTTGTGTCATGCAATTGGATACTATGAACAGATGTTGTTTTTGAGTGAAGTAGATATTGACTAATGTGGAGAATTAACAATGGAGAACTGTAGCATTTTGATGATATAATAGGCAGGGATATTAAAGAAGAAGAAGCAGAAGAATCATTTCGGTTATTTTTTCTGGGAAACCCTGAAACTTGTAGAACTCCACATATGCCATGTATTGTTATGGAGTATAGAGTTTGGGGCTGTAAAGATAAGGCATATGCCCTGACAACACATTACTGAGCAGATGGTATACCTGCTAAAGTGCTGGGGATATCTAATATCTTCAGCTCATTCTAACCACAACCTGTTTGTTGATTATGTTATAATTTATCCTTGTACCTCCCAGCACCCAAAATTGATTCATAAATCCAAACACTAATGCTGGTTGGAGATTGATCCCTGCTGTATTTTGTATTCACTGCTGTGAGTCATATTTCCAAGTGAGGTAGCTTTAGACAGCACAAATATCACTATTGCCAAATTTAATATTCTCTCACATATAGCTCCTTGGCAATCCCAAAGAAATAACCTCTACATGTCATACATTAATTTGACACTGCCAATAGTGCTTATAAATACATCCGTCCTTGAAAATATTTCATTAGCACGACCTCGGCTAGTATTCCTTCCTGGTTGATGTCTTCAATTAATGGGTAATTAATTAATTTATTGTGCTTGGTGGTTCAGCTTAGAGAAAATCAATAGTCTGCTTGTGGACAGCTGGGTCCTCTATGCATTCAGTTAATGCTAGTGAGACAGATGGGCAGGGCAGCATCTGCCCTGCTTCTGCGGTCATCCAACATGTCTGTGCCCGTTTGGCTGCTGTGTTGCTTATAGGAAACGACCACAAGGGGAAAAAAAGCTTCTATAGTTTCTTAAATAGGGGCCTCTAATTTAATTGATGTATACACACACCTACATACCCCTACACACATACATACATACTACTTACTTACACACACAAACGCATACACACACAAACACACACTCACACATACATACATAGACAGGGATGCAGCGAAAGGGAGAGGAACATTAGCGAAACATCTTTTGCCTGTGAGAAGTATTTTTGTGATAACAGACTTGTGAATAGAAGCATGATATTAATAGGCACCCAGACCTGTGTTTGTGGGCCACACATTTTTCCTATCTGGAGTCTACAAAATGGAGCAGCAATAACATACAAATATGTGCAACAGCAGCCACAGCCTTATGAGCAACAGCTACATTTTGTTTGAGGCTGTGAGTACTCCATTCATACAAAGTGCATAGTGAGAATGCCTGTGTGATCTCTTTAGTGACAAATGTCAGATAGAATACTGAGCCACTGTGATTCATTATGACCAGCTGTGATTCATTTTGTTTTTCAAAAATATCTTGGTGCATTTATTTAATAAGGAGACTTTTGGATAAAATACAAATAGGTATACAGTATTTCTTGTATATTGCATAAGCGTATTGTTAATTTGATTTATTTGGATTGTATTGTGAATGTTGACTAACTAATCTAATCCATTATTCGAACAAATTAATTGACCAAAACGCATGATCATAGTACCCTGTGTTTCAACCTCCATGTTACATCTCCTGCTCTCACTGCTTTCTCTTTCCTTCTGGTGATTTTCCTATTCTGTGCAACTAACTGACTGTGCTACATTTATCTTATTGTCAAGGTCAGCTTGGCTTGGCACGAGGTTACCCAGCTACAGGCAAAACTAATATCTCTCTGGAATGCCAATAGCAGCTTTTTTGTGTGATTGATCTGATCTGACAAGGCGGTGGTGATCGAATCTGGCTTGCCACTTTAGAGCTCAGATGGTGCCAACAGCCCCTGCCTGTTTGCATCTCACACCGTAAATCTGTTGACACAAAGGGGCCTGGTGACTGCGGAGGTGAAGCTGGCGATGTCGACACAGAGGGGCCTGGTGACTGCGGAGGTGAAGCTGGCGATGTTGACACAAAGGGGCCTGGTGACTGCGGAGGTGAAGCTGGCGATGTCGACACAGCGCGGCGTACTAACGGCCTCCTCCAGTCCAAGGCTGTTTGAGCCGTCCTCTAATGTCCACGGGGGTGGGGCGATGGCTGGGACGGCGAGGCGTTACGTCTGCTGATGAGTGGTGAGGCACTGAAATGTGTACCCCCCCCCCGCCCCCCCCAAAGACCTCTATCAGCTGTGAAAAGCTAGTACAGAATAAAGTTTACATCACATCAACTTTATGTATCTTATTATTATTATTATTATTATAACAATATTATTAACAATGAAAATGATTACACACACACACACACACACCTAAGATGTACATGTGACATTATATGAAATATGATAATGCGCTATAATTTGCTTCTTCCAGCTGTTTCTTTCAGCTAATGTAGAGCCAGAGGGCTCCACCAGACAGCTCCTCTGAAGAGCACACTGCTGAGGATGGGAGAAATTCGTGAAGCCTTCCAAATAATACATTTATAACTGTTGGTATGCATTGGAATTAAAGCTTAGGTTCGCATGGAGATACGTATATACATCTGGTCAATTTCCTTAAAATGTGAAATTCTTCTAAAAAATGACAAAAGTGCTCCTCGTGAAAGAGAGGTTCCTAGCAGATGAGGCACTTCACACCACACCCTTGTCTCTGAACACAGACAGCATTCATCTGAATAGGACTCTGTATGCCCAATGGGTTTCACCCCCCAGACCTCACCACGCAAAGCCAATTAGAGCAATCCACATACTCCTGAAAATTACCAACAGAAAGCACAAAAACCTGAGACTGAATGATTTAAAACACCTCCCCCCCCCCCGGCCCCAACACACACAGTGTTGGGCTACTTTTGAATTCTTTTCATTTGCACCCACCCGCCGCTGCCACCTTTCCCCGTAACGGCTCCAGTTCCTAACGGCGGTGATTAGAATGTAATGAATCGTCTAGACAGAGTTCAGCAGGATTAGGTGGATTGTGGAGGGTCACAGCGCTTGTTTGCAGAGGCAGATTTAGCACCCCCTCATCCAGCCAACAGTACAGCTGTGCAGCAGCAGACCTAAGGGTGTGAGTTAGGAGAAGGGGGGGGTTCAGGGTTGGAATGGGGGTGTGGCACATTCCAATACCCAACTCAAAGATAGGACATGGCTGGATCATTTTTTTTACTTAATCGTGACATTGCAATATAATTCATGTTAGCAGATGTCCTCATGAAAGCTGATTTATGTTGGTTTATACATGATTCTGATTGAGCTCTTTTCATTGTCCTTGCAAGTTTGCTATGAGGGAAATCTAGCGTGTCACAATTAAATTAAAACTCAGCTCTACATCTTTAAATTTTACAGTAATTGTTTGTCAGACCTTATGAGGATAATTACTCTTGCGAGCATCTTATTATGTCAACCAGTTAAATCATCCTCAATTTTTATTCGGTGTAGATTTCACCTGCAGTGAGTTGCTAGCAACCATATAAATATAAAAATAATATAATCAATAATATCACATAAAAAGGAATCTTTTGAATGTTATGATTGTTAAAGTTTAAGTAATTATGTGTGTTTTAACTTTATTTAGAGTGCTTGTCAGCTTGTCAGAAACAGTGGGTGATTTTTGTGTCTGGAATTATATAAAATCCGTTATAATTGGCATAATTGCGTAGTTAAATTTACTTTTCACATTCCAATGGATATCACTATTTCTGCATTGAACATTTTGACTGACGTTTAATTATGACTGTCAAGATTTGTAACAATATGACGTCATTAGAGGCCAGAAAAGATAGTTTATTTGAAAAGAGGCCCTATATGTGTATACCTAATGTTTATAGTTTCAAAATTCAGTATACAAAACTGAAAAATGCAGACAGGTCATCAGAAGAAAAGATGGCATAATTAATTATTTTTTCACAAAGTATGTCAGCTTCACTCACAGTATATTTATCTTGTGATTTTCTATGAAAGCTGCTTAGGTTTTTTCTAAAGGGTAAAATGGCAGTGCCCCAGCTAGAATATGAACCTGTAATAGTCAAGAAAATGGTATACTTCACCACCACCAGTCCTTCAAAAATCAGCAAAACATGGTGGACACTTATAGATAGGTGGCCAACATTTTTAAGATACAAATTTAATGTTCTTTCAGCTGTTATTGAGCCAGAAATCTTTTGGTTTGTATTTTTACAAGGACAATAGTCTCCCCTTCAGTGTTTTTGGCTGTAACATTGGTGTGTAGCCCTTATGACGTCCATAGTGTAAAACCAAGAATGTCCCAAGTGCTGGGACAGTCCAATTTCCCATCAGCCTTTTCCATTAGCAAATTAAATGCAGCCCATAATCTTACTGAAGGAAACGGCTTATCACAGCTCCACCCAATATTTCTCCATTCCCACTGACACTTAAGTCGGGTAATTGAAAGAGATGTGGCAATTTGTCCGCAAGGGAATATGTGTCTAATTATTATATATACTCAGCGGCTTTTCTCCCAGCGTGGAGCTGGGAGCAGGAGGGGAAATCTGACACTGCAGGGGATCATCATTATAACCCATTGGGTCACTTTACCCTAGTCACAATATATCAGCGCTTTCCAGAACGTTCCTTTGTTCCAGTGAGTTGACATAACATTTCAGTTCTAGCCCATATTTTTCTGATGTTGTTTCACTTCAGTGAGAAAGTAGGTGTTCGAAACCGGTTTGGTTGCATGTTGGTTAAAGACTCTCCATTTGCTGACCTTGTGTGAAATTTACATATTGATGTACAGTTCTCTACATGTAAATACACCACACAGCATCAGAATAACAGCGGCATTATTGCTTTTGTCATCCTTTCTTAGCCTAGATGATGTGTGTGTGTGTGTGTGTGTGTGCTTGTGTCTGCCTCTGAGTATCTGCATATGTACGCACTTGTGTGCTTATTTAAAAGACATTGTGATGCCGTGGTTATGCAATTTGACTTGTGACCAGAGATGCTGCGTGTTGGATTCCTGTGTAAGGCAAGGCAAAGGCTAATGCACTTTTCCTAAATTGCTTTAGTACATATTCAGCTGTTCAAGACAATGTGTACTTGTTATGTAGTTAGAAGTCTACTAAGCAAATAAAAAATAAAACTGCAATAGATGAGCTCCTTCTCCATAAACACTTGTGACCAAGGTCAAGCAGTGCCTTATTAATAACTGTAGAGTAAACAGCTGAACCCGCAATGATGGGGATTTTAAGTCACGGATTTCCAGTGCCCTACTCCTTCCTCCTGACATGCATTCTGATGGAGTCTATCAGTATTGTGAGGATCCATCTCTACATCAGAGCCCATGTCTGGTGCACATATGACAGAATTGAAATAACAGCTTTGTAATTATGCGTGGCAGCCTCTATTTCCTGCGAAAATGGGCTGGGGGGTGAGAATGGATGTTCTTCTCAAGGCCTTTGCTAATGTAGCACAGGGAGAGGCCTTTCTCTCCTGTTAAATGAGCGCAGATCGCAGGGGCACCCGTGGGGGGCTCCCAGGAGTCCTGATCCTGGCAGTGTGGGAACGTAACTCATCCTGACCTCCGCTCGGTCAGCCGAACCTCTCCAGGGGGAGAGGCAGTGAAACGCTCAGAGCTGAAGCAGAAGGAACGCGAGAGCTCTGCGCAGGATGGAAAATAGGGGGTCCCAATACCCCATGGAGCCCAAAGAAGGTCCAGATTCCCAAAAGGACACAGGATAGGACAGCAAACAATGGCATAATCTGGCTCAAATTATATTCTGGAATGCGCAGAACATTCTAGGTTTCTTCATCTAAAAGATTCTAGGGAGCAAAACAAAAACAAATAAACACAGCTAATTTGAATCAAAGACAGGTTTTATTTTGTTTTATTATAGGACTGGCAGTTATTACAGGACATAATCTAACTCAATGAACAGAATAAATTAAAATATTAGACATATTCATTTATTATACATAGTCATTATCCCACTAGCTTCCCTCATGCCTGAGTGAATGTAAAATGTAGAGAAAGGCCAGTCAGAGTTTGCAATGATGACATCACAAGGGTATGCTGGATGGCTAAGGGACTAAATGCACTGGGTGCAACAGTGGAGTGGATGATCCCGAGATACTTAAATAATACAAACCAATATAATACTGCAGTATGCGTCTGTCCAGTCTTCACGTACCCACTCCTTGTGCTGACAAAATGGTTCATTGCAGGGTTATGTTTCTGACAAATGTTAATAACCTCGATTAACACTCTTCCACCCAACCACCTTTAAACTAATTCATCACATATTTCACTTTGACCCACTTCCCCTTCCAGCAAAAACAGTCGAACGCGAGTCAGCAGACTAACAGTTTTTATGACATGCACCTCAAAAATTGATCGTCACTATCCAGAAATGCCCCCTTTATGACAGATTTATGACTGTCATGATACATGTTACTATAGAGCATGCCAGTGAGAGGATGTTAGTGAGATATCACTCACTCCCAATGTACCTGGTAAGTAATCACATTTTGGATATCAGTGGGCATTTTTCACAGTTAATTTTCTTTCAACCTTGTAAAATTAGTGTGGAAGGCCTGTGTTATACTTACATTTAGATAAACTGATTACATTGTTAAAGATTTTGGAATAAACTATATGTTTAGGTGCAAGATCCCCTTAACTGTCTTTGGATCATAAAACGTAAATTGTAAGTCGCTCTGGATAACAGCATCTGCCAAGTGGATGTAATGTTGCGGGCGGTTTGTCCATTAGTTCAGCGCCCCCAAATCCACCCTCAGTAAAATATTTGCCATTCCTGACGTTCTTTAGGGAACTGCGACAGACATGCATGGAGTAGATAGACGTGAAGCATGAGGAAGACACATTGGGTGGACAGATGGCCCAGTTCAAGGGAACGTCACAGATTAAATAAATACATGAAGTGAATTTTCATACCAGGTCTGGGTGGGGGCTTGAGGAAGAGTATGCCTGCTATGGTCTGTACCAATGACAACACTGCCCGGGGGTTACGGTTTTGCTTGCCTAATTGTTCTTTGCTTTCATCACTTATATATCAATCACCCAAATGACAACATTTGATTCCTGCGCTCAGTGTATCTCACAAAACGTAGCTTTCCCAGGCGTCTTCTGTATTTCACACATTTCGTCTTTCTGCGGGTGTTAATTGCAGTGCGGGACCCACGTGTTAAAGATCATTAACCTGGATTGCTTCCACAGATCACCGGCTGCATAAATAAGTGATATGCTGATTTTAACAGGGAAGCCTGCTTTGCAATTAAATGATGATAATGATCCTCTGTGCAAATGGTGTTAATAGCTGAGGCATGTATCGCATGATCATGATATCCTGACTCACACTATCCTGACGTGAGAAGTCTTTTCTGTGTCTGCTCGACACCGCACAGTAGGAGATCACACAGAGCTCTTCGCTCTCCAAGATGGGCAGAGGATAAGTTTGAGTTACATACGTACACACACATACACATACACACACATAAATATACTTTAGAGGTATATTAGCCTTCCAGGGGGGCAATCTATGAAAAATGCTGTTATTTCTACGTGGTTAAACTAAAATGTATTAAAATACCCTTTAATAAAAGATGAGAATTCCCTTTAATCACATATGTGTTGTTTGATTACAAATATAAAATTATGGAGTACAGGGCCAAATCAATAAAAATATGGCTTTGCCCCAAACATTATGGACCTCATTGTACGTGTGTGTGTATGTGTGCATGTACATGCTTGCATACATCAGTGCACGTGTGTTTATGTGCTATGTATATACGTGCGTGTGTGTGTGTGTGTGTGTGTGCATGTTCACGTGTGCTTAGCATGTTGTAGGAATGTGCTATGCACATGTGGTGAGTGCTCACACATGCATGCAGCATGTGTCTTTTTGCCAGCTCAGGTGAAAAGCCTTGCCATTTCATGTGGATCCTAAAATAAACTGTTCCCATTAATAAAACATGACGACTGCCTTAGCTCCCACTTCCAGTGGCTCGGGCACATAGCGGGGGAAGAGCTGTTTACAGTTTGCTCCTGGGATACCATAGAGTTTTATTTGTTTGAAAACAGCACCATAGGGTCCCCGAGCACCCATTTTATCCATCTCAACATAAGCTGCATTGATGTTCTTGTCGTTTACCCACTGGGAATACATGCTTTCAGCCAAAATAGATTGTTCTATAGATTTGTACCCCAAATGGGCAAGGTGCAAGATTCTTTTAGCAATTATCATGATCAGCAGAGCAGCATTGGAACAGCATCGGTTGCTCATAGCTTTTCTTCTTCTCTTTGATTTACTCCATTTTATAGTCTTTTTTTAGCCCCAATGAGTCAGATCTGATCTCTCCCTCACACACAAACTCTAATTCATTTTCTCTGTTTTTCTTTACCCCATGCACATATTCTTTCACACCCTTTGTCTTCTGTCTCTTCGGCCAACTAAAGTGAACTGGTGGCAAAAGGAATAAAATCGGTTGCTATGAGGATGCCATGACAACCACCATGGAACCGGCGTGTGACTCTGATGAATGTGCTGCACTGGACTTGAGGGCTGTCAGGGTGATTGCATGCTGCTCGTAGTCTTTGCTGTTAAGAAGCAGGCCGAGCTGCTTTTGCCCAGATCTCATCTATTTTCTACCTTCTTGCTGCTCTGGTGTAGATATGGCAGATCTGACTGGACACTGAAGGTCTTCGCGATCTCTTTCCCACACCCCTTACTTGCTTTCCTTATGTGCCGTGATTTTGCAGATACACAGGCTTCATGGAAATGCAATCATATCTGCAATTAAAATAAATATGAAAATAAAAAAGAAAGAATGGCATTAAGTCAACAAACAGAAGAAGCAGGCTTGCTAAGGTGAAAAACACAAAGCAAGAGAAACAAACACACATAGCATGTGGTCACAGTTATATAAGGCAGTTGCGCCAAAGAAAGGACCCTATTCTCCCAGTTATCTGCAAACACATCACAGAATACAATGTACAGACCATCCACTGTTCATGGGAACACATGTGACAGCAAAAGGCTTCTGGGGACAATTAATGTAGTAAAAATGCATTGCAATTTAACGAAGATGAAATACAGGAACAGAATCCAATAAGGCAAGTCCAAACATTCACTCGGTATAGAGAGCCACGCTGAAGATAGGACGATGGTACAATAATCAGGAATGGAAATCCATGGAAAAAGCATTTTGGTGCTACACAGGCAAAAAAAAAGAAGATGTTTAGAAATTTCAAATTTGAGGTGTGTGTGTGTGTGTGTGTGTGGGGGGGGTCCTTTCTAAGGTAATTGTAATACACTTACAGGAGTATCTGTCTAGTATGAATGAAATCACTTAATGAAGAAAAGCATCAAATTTGTGCGATACACAGCTTTCAGGATTTCAGGGGTTTTCGGCACTCTTTTGGCAGCAGGTTCTCAAATCTGTGGAAGGAATGGGGAAACATTTTATTGGTCGTTTGAAGTGGAAGGAAGTAGGCCATGGTGGCCGGAGGAGTCAGGAGGGAGTTGAGAGACACAGGAAGAGGGGGCCGGTCTATATAAACAATCTCAGGAGAGTCCGAGGGAGAGAGGGAGACTCTCTCCAAGGCCCTTCCTCAGCAGTGTTCCCAAAGAATGCTTTTGGCACGGTTTGTGGGAAGATGAATTTAAAAACCCCCCTCCCCCCCCTTCAGTTGTAACCCTCTGTCAGAGATTAAATGGGAAAAAGCCAATGAGATTATGAGGAATCTAGTGGGAAAGGAAAGAAGCCACTATGCATCATCAGCTTTGTAAACACGCATGGCCTTTTTGGAAATAAAAAAGCAAAAAAAACTAAATAAATAAAAAATCCTTTCTTGCATTTACACATCCCAGACTGGATCTGTATTGGTCGGAAATTTGCATTCCAAGTGAAGACTAGTGTCACTTTGACACCAGCCACCTACCACCAGTCAGAATTCCTGCCACCCCCCCCAACTGACCAACAGAAAGAATGGGAAGATAAAAGAGAAGGCTTGTGGCGACACCATCTATTTCATGCCAAATCTGTTGGATCAGCTGTTAGACACTGGCCGTGGGATGGTGGGGTTTTCTGGCCAAATTGCGGGGGGTAATTTAATCATATTTTTCTGGCAGAGATGAAAAATGAGTTTAATTTTAATGTCCTGTTCCTAATAAGGGCCCATTTTGTCACAGCTGTTTCTGTAAATATTAATGCTGAACATTTCCTCTCAGGCCTCTTGGCTGTGCAACGCTATGTCCTCATGCAAAGTATTGCTCTGTGGACTAAAATATGGGAATCGTGAGGACCTGTCATAGGGCCCCTCTTTACACCATCGCTTATCATGAGACTTAGAATTTGACTTTTGTCAGTTTGGACTATGGCAGCAAAACACATTTGTCTAATTTGTCACAATGTCTGATTATGTGGTGCTATTATTGAACAATAAATGATAAGCATCCCGAATCTGGTGATTCAGCAGCAAATGCAATGTGGAGTTATTTTGTTGACTGTGGCAGCTCTAATTGTCACAAGACAGAAACATCTTTAACAAATCAGACAAAGAGAGGATATCTGTGACAATATTAAACACAGACAGAAAAACACATGAGTTGCGGGTTCAGCAGTTCCTATGGCATGCGCAAACACCACCAGTGCCCTGCTAATCTGACCAATGCCCTTGCTCCTGTCAGTGGCTTCTCCTCAGGTGCCCCCTTGTGATGCACAGTGCACTGACATTGAACATCATTCACAATATTTTTCTTCTAATGTGGCATTTGGTCTTGATTTTGTGTATGATTGAATTCCACACTCTGTCCGGGGCCCCAGATGAGCTCTTACCTCAGTTTAATACACACTTTAAGCTCTCCCTTGCTGAATTACATCTGTATATTATGTGCAGTGTCCTCATATTGACTCTGTCTGTCTTTGTCCTTATTTTCTTCAGAGGATCAGAACTGTAGAATGCACGCTGCAGTAAAACTTGCTTTAAAGGGTAGTCTGGTTGACTGTATAATTAGTTGTTCTAAATAAATAATTTGTGGCAGCACGATGGTGCAGTGGGTAGCACTGTTGCCTCACATCAAGAAGGTTTGGTTCTCCCTGTGTCCACGTGGGTTTCCTCCAGGTACACAGTCCAAAGTTATGTTAATTACAGAGCCTAAATTACCCCTTAGCATGAGTGTGTGAGTGAATTGTGTGTGCCCTGCGATGGACTGGTGACCTGTCCAGAGTGTATTCCTGCCTCTCGCCCAATGCATGTTGGGATAGGTTCCAACACCCCCCAAAAAATGGCTCTGTATGTTAGCATTTGGATGCACAAAAGAATGGATTCTCTGGCATGACAGGGTTATTTTACTTCGCACAGTCAGCTGACATGCATGCAGCCGTTTGTAGGCTTTTACCAGGGTGGGTGGAGATGGGCTTTTTGAGAAAATGATAAGGCACTCACAGCCCAAGCCCACTTCAGCTCTGCAGTTAACACAGCAGTGTGTGTGTGAGTGCGTGTGTGTGAGTGTGTGAGAGAGAGAAAGAGAGCGAGAGAGAGAGAGAGATAGTGCCAGAAGTCTATTCATTCAAAGGATTACCTGAATTGTGCTGCCACAGCTGTAGAATATTTCACTCATTCATAAAAATTGCTTAGAAGCGGGGCTGTTAAGGGGATATGTCAATTAGTTTTACTTCTAACTTCTGATGAATGATAATGTGGATAATTTTTGCTATTGTTGCTCCTTTATATTGACATGAACTACCAGATGGGATTATGCAAATTAAATTTAACTGAGAAAGAAAATCACCTTGTTTTGATACAGGAGAAACCTGGGGGCTGTATGGTGATTCCCACCATAATGCAAAAAAACGAAAAAAAACACAGAACATACTGTAGGATTGTGTATAACTTCATTCAATGATGGTGGGGCTCCATGTGAGATATTTTAATGGTGCCCAAAATCACTGGTGGTGCTCCTGGTCAATGTTATCAGTTTCTTGTACCACTGTTTTTAAACATTTTCATTCCTATACAATTCATGTACCATTAGTTACTCTTTTCTAATATTTATTCTTGCTAAAATGATCTGTGTTATTGTTGTGTATATTATCAGCATGAATATGTATGTAAAGTCAATGATTTTCCTGTGTATTTATGTAAATGGATGAAACTGATTGATACTTATTGCTGTTGCCTTTTTTTGTTTTTCTTGAATCAAATACCTAAAATACATTTTACATTTTAAAGCTGTCCTCCCACATTTTCTTATGCCTTCCTGCCTGTCTTTCATTTCCTTCCTTCTTGTTGCTCCTTTATTCTTCTCCTTATTCTGTTCTTTCAACTTCAAGGAAAGGGGAGCCCAGGATATCATATAAAAGCAAACAGAGATCAGAGAAAGGGAAGCAGAGAAGGATCCTGTGTGGACACACACCACACACACACGCACATGCACATTACATTACATTACATTACAGTACATTCATTTGGCAGACGCTTTTATCCAAAGCGACGTACAAGAAGTGCATGGGTAGCACTGTTGCACACACACACATACGCACACATGTATACATGCACACTCACAAACACATGCACACACCCACACGCACATGCACACACACAAACCTGCACACTCACAGACATGCACACACACAAACGCGCACACAAACATGCACACTCACAAACATGCACACACATACACACCCACGTTTTAAATCCCTCCTGTTTAGTTAAAGCTCTGTGGGGAAAGTGTGCGGGACTGTGATTGATCGGTGACACCCTGTTGGTGAGTGAGGGCTACATGCAGACTGGGTGCTTTTGTTTTGAAGCACAGGGCCCCACACAGGATGACACGGGGGCTGGAGGTTGGGGACAGGTCATGGCCACACGGTTGGTCAGCTCTGTCCATTGTCTGTCCAGTGCTGATATCTGGGTCAGTGGATGTGTCAGAACGCAGGGAAGACGGGTTTCGACGTGTGGCCTTCCCATCTCCCCTACACACCAACAGAACCCACTCTGTGAATCTAAAATCCAAGAGCATGAGGATGATTCCTTCACAAAAAGTCATGTATTAACTTCAGATGAAACAGTTACTCCTCTTAAGCCAGCTGTGGCTCCTGATTTCAAATCCTGTTGGGTGATTGCTGTCAGATGTCAACCATATATAGGAGAAATGTCAGCTACAAGTCATAATAGCATTTTAAGGTACATCCCAGTGGACAAGACACCTGTGTAAAATATTCACAATTAACAAATGTGCATCCCTTTGTAACTAAAGGTTAAATTGAACCAAGGCATTAAAATTTCACTTGATTTTCCACAGGCCCAGGAGAAAAGAATGACAGCACCTTTGTCTTCTGCATTAAACGCCAGAACACGTTTTCTGCTCTTGTTCCTCTTGATTGTTTCAGCGTAACTCACACCTTTAGAAAAGTGCACAGAAATATTTGAATAACGTCAAATGAATGTGTCAACTGATTGAATCAATTAATGCATCAGGAGCAATAATAATTCCAATACGCACATCGCTGTCGGCCCCAGAGCTTGTTACCATAATCTTTTCATCGTAACCAAGCAAGCGTGCGCTGAGCATTCAGAAAACACACAGAGCGTGTCACCCAAACGTGTCACACCGTAAATGCTGGTGACAGGCGAGCTGCATTGTGTATCGCTGGGAAGTCAACCCATCCGTTGCACACCCAGACTGGTGCCTGGCGAAGCTGTATTGCACACCACAGGTGTCCTTCTGACTTGGAGTGAAGAAGAAAGATTGTGGGGAAATATTGCCAGAGGAGCATGAGTGAATACCTTAGTGGGTGAAAGAAATATAAACCAAGGTAAGGTTGTGATGAAGGAGAGGGAGGTCGTCTAGGAATGGGGGGGGGGGGGGGCCTTCAGGTCTGGCAGGTCTTCCCACTGCAGTCTCCTTCACGTGAATCTTAAAACTCAAACTTTACTCTCAAACTTTGCAGGCTAAAGGGATAACAAAAATGCAGACTGTTTAATATTCCCTGTAAAAAGTCAAGCTCTGTGCAGTTGAAATTGTAATCAAGAGGAAAGCATAGAATTAATTTTCAACATCTGAACAAGTGCATCTTAGAAGACCCAGGAAATAAGTGATAAAATGATGACTATCCAGGGGGACACAGGGTGCATTCGCACATTGCACGTCGCGTCGGTACCTAATGGCATCATAATGGGCCTGTCAGCACCTTCTCATTTGTGTCAGCATTCCACCAATCAAATCCTAGAGATCTGCGGATGACATTACTGCGTGTGGTGTGAAATGTACCAAACCTCGGGATCCACAGCGCACATGCCTTCTGCACGGGGTTCACAAATCGAGTGGATGCGTTTATCAGCTGTTTGCAAATACCAAAGCACAAGGAATCCTAACTATGACTGCTATGGTGTCAGGAGATACAACCACGTTGCAGCTGCCAGGAAGGTGCCAATTGGACATTGCCACAGTGAGCAACAATGGCAAAGCTCTTTGCAGGTTTTTTGCCTTGATCTCCCTCATATTTTCTGCAACACTGAAAGAAGGCTCTTGCGATGGCTGGAAATAGCTGCAGCCCATGGGACAGTATGCCTTCAAAGTGAATTTTAACAATGAAATATATATTGCATTTTCTGTATGACCTCTCATCAAATGCATTATCATTACCTTTTTTGTACAAGTGTGCAGCCAATATTCGGACATTGACAAACTGTAGAAAATGGAAGTCATGTGATCTTCTTTCCCGCATTCTGTGAGGATGTCCATTCAGTGAGTAAGAACCATGTTGACTCACCATGCAGGACATTAGCCACATGCTTGCTACATACCTCAGCAGCCTACAGCTCCAAGACAGAATCATTTCACATGAGAGAAGGAGGGGTTGGATGACTCAACTCCCACACGGGGAGCACTCCAGCAGGCTTTCTGGAATGTTATTACCCTCCGCACTGGATGAGAGAGTATTGGCCAACATTATTTTAGGGTTTATTGTGTTTATTTAGGGCCAATCAAGGTTTATATGGGTGATTCTGTCAAAGTAGCGCTGCCCCCCTCTCCCCCTCCAAACACAGCAAATGCTCCAAACGCACACATATCATAATCAGTGGCATCCACTTTTAACTCACTCATGATGTTTTAAAAAGAAATCAACACATATTGATAAACAGCTTTTAAAGTAAACTCCTACATAACAGATTATTTCCTCATACATTAGGTTTTTAAAAACAAAGAAACGCAAAAATGCTAATGATTTAAATCAGAATGTTTTGGTTACAAACAGTTCACTACAAAAACCGTTTGAACTTTAATTCCATTTTATATCATTCTTAATGTATCTTAATGTCTCTTCTTTTAAAGACAAACACTCAATACGGTCCCTTTTCAGAGAAACTCCTCTGACTATCAGTTTCAATATTGTCTGTTTGAAAACACCTACTCACCTCTTCATCCACAGCCTACTTCAGAAATCCTCTTCACATTCATTGACCTTGAAAATCCTTCTTTCGAAGGTTTTCTGCACCTTTTGTTATGTTCCTTTTGCTTAGATGTAATTCCTTTCTCTGAATCTGAACTAGCTAAATGATAAAGTAAAATGAGGTGACCTAAGCAAAAAGTCAGAATTCAGCTAAAAGCGCACAAAAATAAGCTATTGTGGAATCATCTGTGAGTTGAGATGCCACACAGAGAATAGGCCATTCATGACTTAAAGATGATGGGAAATGCTGCATAACATATCCATTGAAACTCCCGTACAGTATCAACCCAGTAGTCCTTATTTAAGTTCAATTGTGCAAGCGCAGTCTCTATATTGCTGGATGCTCCACTTAGTGAACTCAGACGAGCTGAAATCAGCTGGAGTTTTAAATATTTCAGTACCAAGCAGTGCACAGGGCCTGCAGCATTCTCAGGGCTTCCAGTCCCATTTCCTCATGAAGGCGAATCTAACATTTATGGTCATCACCAAGGAACTGGAAAAGAATACACCGTCTGAGTGAGAGGATGCCATACAAACATGTGGAACTGGTATATTTGAGAAAGCTGTAATGATTAAGGTCCTTGTAATGATAATCATGCTGTAATTGTCTGTCAAAGATTCCAATGGATATTATCATAAGTAACCAATGAATACCCCCTCCCCCTCTACAGCCCTCCAATGGTATGTTAATAGCTGTTACAGGTGTTCTAGAAATTAGAAATCAGTTATTGACATGCACATTGTGGTGTGTCAGGGGTGCACAGACTACATTGATTGCTTTTTTGAACACGCACACTAGCTGCAATTACATTCTGAGCAATAGAGCTTTCAGAGGTTTGCAAGCAGAATTTATAAGAAGGGGCAATGAATGGAAAATTAAAAATAACCATTTAATAATGAGATGCCTGAGCAGTTCCTATAGAACCTCAATAACAGAGTCTGTGCAGAATCCATGGGAAAAGATACAATAGCAACAACATGTAAGCACAAACACAAAAACTTGAAGTAGACAGAAGAAAAAGATGAGCTAGCCAAGATACAGCAAAAGCATGAATGTTTATTTGATCCTCTGTTAAACTGGAGGCTCTGTGTGGCTCATAAAGTCTGAGGTAGTGACACTAGTAGCTTGCTGATGCTCAGATTTCAAACTCTCGGAATTTGTCAGTCCAAACTCCAATGATTCCGGGGGAAGAAATGATACACATCATACTCTGTGATTTAAGTTTAATTCATACCATCTAGAGTGAGTCGGAGGATGAGATGGCAGACCTTTCATTATGATCAGTGACTCACTGAAAATCAAGAGACACTACTATTTATCGGTGGGGCAGATGTCCTTATACAAGGAAACTTTTTAATGACATCTCTAGAGCAGAAAGACTGAATTTCACATACATCTCTCCCTATACTTTCATTTTCCTCTAAGTGCTACTTGAGTCAGCATTCCCCTCCACTGTACCCTAAACAAAGGGAAGTTTACATCACTTTTTGGAATCCATGTCTAATGCACAATAAAATCAAATGAAGCTTGGATCTTATCCTAAATACCTCTTGACTGTACCCTCGGACCCGGATCTGTCCATACAGTACATTCCTTTTATGTACCCAAAACAGAAGGGAACTCACATCTCCCCCCACATTCTTCAGATGACTGAGTGATTGTCCCTTTAAACGCATGACAGGCCCTGAGAGGAATGTTCCTCAAAATGTCTGAGTGTCTCTTGGGCTCCTCTCTTCCAC